>NC_133770.1:24918803-25054356 GCF_003597395.2 Chelonoidis abingdonii | reverse complement strand
TGCACAGCAGGTAACAACTTTTTTTTTTTTTCTCAGAAGTAAAATGTTAGTCTTTAGAATGCTTCAGGGCAATAGCAGATCAGGGTGGGCAAAAATGCATACATACATAATTTTTTGGTGAACATTTCTGGTCAAAGAAATACTGCTAAACCTCCAGTTAGTAATATCAGAAGTCTGATGTTAAGTAAACATAACCAGTAAGAACTTTATGCTGTGTGCATGTGTTTTTGTTTCTGTGAAATATTTTTTTTACTACAAATGGTGATATTCTGTAGCATATCCTGAAGCATCACCCTATCTGAAGAAATAAAATATTGCTTTAGACTTTCTAAATGCCTTTTTTAAAAAGTTATATGATTCTATATCAAATTTACTTCAATGACTGAAGTGTTCTAACTTGCGTTGACTGTTTTATACAATTACTTACCTCCTTCTAGTACTGGTGATATTTCAAATATAGCAATAGTTCTTGGTCTGCCAAAACTCCCTTTAACACTAGTTGTGTTGAATTAATATTTATAATGGATATTTGACAGCTTTTTTTACAAATGTCAATTTTATAAGGCTTACAGATACCTTAGAGAAGAAGTGAAAACTTTCCAAGGAAAACCAATTAAGGTAAATAAAGCTGTTTGTACTATTTTATTTACTATTAACATAATAGGTTGGTGTAATTAAGTAATTTAAATCTATCTTGCAGGCAAGGATAAAAGCAAAGGCAATAGCTATAAATACGTTTCTGCCAAAGAATGGATATAGACCTCTGGACATGAACCTCTACACGCAACAGCGTTATACAGCATCCTTTTATTTACCTCCAGTATACAGTCCCCAACAACAGTTTCCCCTGTACAGCTTAATTGCCCCACAGACCTGGTCTACTACACACAGCTATCTTGATCCAACATTGGTAAGTGTTTAGGAGTATGAGAAGCATTTGTCTACAGCTGCTGCATGTTTAATTGTTTAAGGAAGAGTGTTTAGCATTCAGTTTGAAGGACTGCATGTGAGAGGTCACAATCTAAGTTCCACTCTTCTGATTGTATGTGGTGTGGGTTTTTCTTGAAAGTGAACATTGGCAGTCCATATTTTGGAGTATGAGAGCATCTCTTTGAAAGAGGCATCTGGTTTCCTTTTTTAGAAAGGGAGGATTCAGAAGGTACTTTCCTCATGCTTCAAATTCAAATAGGGTTTTTGTTCTAAAGGTTAGACACTTAAGAATCCTCCTCTGAGTAATATTATTAAATACTTTTTGAAAGGTAATCTTCATAGCATATATGTATGAGTATATTTATAAATCCACTTCAATATTATGTGTGGAAAGCACCTAACAAGGCTAGCTGAAAGGGGATAATCTAGCACACATTAGTTTAAAATTTAAGATTTTTCTCTTGCAAGGTTAATGTGCAGGATTGCCCTATTTGACACATCCTGACAGTTGCAAAACTAACATCTTTATTATTAGGTTTAAGCATTGTTGATAATCTCTAAGGAAGTACTGATTTAAAGAAATCTTACATTATCTATATTCAAAACTAGCAGCAGCCTTAAGTCTGCGTTGCTAGTGCAGTCACATTAGCTACTTGACAGACCCCACATTCTCTGTATTCTACACCCTTTCCTCCTCCCCACTTACTCTTGCATCAGCGTTCATGTCACACTTCCTGTCAGTACGCAGCCCAGTCAGGGAAGCTAATGATCCAACCAGCAGACCAAATTCGGTGATGAATCCTGGTCATGGGCCACCTGAGGCATGTTGTATATACGCGAAGAAAAGCAATGTGTGACTTAGTGCCATATCAGAATTACTTCAGCCAGCTCCGCTCTCCACTTGTGCTGCTTGTTTGGCCAGTTGTATTCATGCATGCAGCTTTTTGTGCACTCACGGGCTGTGGAGTGTCATTGATTGGTGGGGGCCAGGGTTGTCACAAGTGGAACGATCCTCCCACCGCCACATCCCTCTTTAATTGAGGGTAAAATAAACTAGGCTAGTAGTGATCAAAATTAAAAAGAGACTATTTAGAAATCTTGGCAAATGATTAAAGTCTCCTTGAACGAACTCCCTGTGTATTGAAAGGCAAGATAATTAAAAGTTATGGTGAGCCCATTTGACACATAGGGAAAGCAGCCAGAACCCTTTACAGTTAGTGTTTAAAGGGAGCTATAGAATGGGGAGGAGATTTGGAGTGCATGTTCATCTCTAGACACCCATGTCCTGATTAACACCTAGAAACTTGTTTTTTTGGGGGGGGGCGGGGGGGGTTGGTTTTTTTTGACATGTGGACAAATGAAGACTCAGTAACAGCAGTAATTGTACCACTTTCAAACATGGTCACATTATTGTTGTCCAACAGTATCACTGGTTATGTCAAAGTCAATAAAAACATGTTGACGGTTCCTTTAGAATTAGAAGGAAAAGACATTCCCTGAATGGAAAATAACTATCATATGAAATGTTTTCAAACTAAGGGCTCTTCTGAGGAAAGTCTTTTAAATGATCAGTACCATCTCTTAAAGATTGATTTGAATAACCTGAATTACATTGATTGACCTCATGCATTTCACTCAGTTTGGACAATAAAAAATACTTGACTTGCTGGTTCTTCACAACTAGTGCCATGTTGCAGCGTTTGGATTACAAATGCTGTAACTTCAGCGCAAGCCTTTTTCACTGAATCTTCACATCTATTAATAGACTTTGTAAAAAATTTTAATTACCTAAATTTGAAGCCTAAAGTATTGAACAGTGTCACTTTTAATCCCTTGATGATGATGGCCTGTTTGCTGGCATATTATTTTATGCTAACAGTAAGTTGTGGTGTGAAAACTCCACTGTTAAATTTCAATTGTCAATGTTTTGTGATGCTCTTTGCATTTCCAGATAATGCTTTTGGGGCGGGGGGGGGATGAGGGCGTTTGGTTGACATAATGTAGCCTCCAATTCTTTGAGAAGGACTTGAAACTGTTAAGCATTTATGTGGTCCTCTTTTCATAGCTGTTTGAAAGTTACTTGCATCAGCAAGATAAGCTGAGAATTATTAATTGAGCCTATGGTCTTACTGTTAACACATTCAGTGGTGGTGGTTGGTTTGTTTTTTGTTTTTGTTTTTTTTTTGGAGCAGCAAACTTTACTTTGAACTAATTAGGCAGAAAAGACAATTTTCTTGGTGCTTGTGCCATTGTAAGAAGTAATCTTAAATTTTCACATAATCTTAAACTAAAAACGAAGAAATCCTTTTTGGAATACTGTCCTGCGTAGAATGACATGGGATATAGGTTTAAAAATAACTTTAGACATTCAGAACAAGCAAAGAGGACTAGATCTTAGAAATAAAGAGAATTAACCTCCGAATTTATCTTTCTTTAAGGAATACCATAGTTACCATCTTGACAAACCTGTGGAGATTCAAGACCTTTCTTATAAACAAGTATTTTTCCACTCTGAAGATAAACATTCAGTTTGGTTATATAGTATGTAATCTATAAATGTATGTCCACACAATGTTTTTATTCTCCAGGTAACACCATTTCCCAATGCTGGATTTATCAATGGGTTTACATCACCAGCCTTCAAGCCCCCTGCTTCTCCATTGACTTCACTCAGACAGTATCCTCCCAGAAGCAGGCAAGTTCAACCAAATAAAAATATATATATATTTTTAAAATATCTGTATTCCAGGTGTTGTGCAAGTTACTTTATTCTTCATAGCTTAAAAAAAAACTTTAGCTTGCAAAGTGCATACTAAATTAAACTTGCTTTAAGATTAAATATGGCCAGATGATACTTACTGATATCAACATAAAGACTCAGCAATATTAAAAGTGATTGCACTGCTGCCTCATAGCTCTGAACTGGTCTGCTAGGTGCATGATTAGAGTTTGGCTTCTTAACATTTTCAGTGGGAATTTGGATCTTTCTGTAATGCAGCTTACTAAAATTGTTTTTCTGGACTGGCTTGCCACCTCAGCTCTGAGAATACTCTATTTGGAATGCCTTTCATGAAGTCCTTGGCTGCAATTACACTATTTGAAATATAATTATCAGCAGATTTGTTATATATTTAAGTTTGTCAAGCACTAAGTTAAAATAGAAGTTCCAAGGTTTAATTTTGCTAAAAATACTTCACATGTATCCAAATGAAAATCCATCTCTTTTTAAGAGGATGATCAGTTTATAGGGATTATATAAATATACAACAAAGTGCTAAGCAGTTCCCCATAACCACTTTTTAATACAATGTATTCCCGATTTGTAGGAATCCTAGCAAATCACATCTACGGCACACCATACCCAGTGCAGAAAGAGGACCTGGGCTTCTAGACAGTCCTACAATATTCAACTTTTCTGCTGATCGTTTAATTAATGGTGTCAGGAGTCCACAGACAAGGCAGCCAGGGCAAAACAGGACACGGATGCAAAATACTACTACAAATTATACCAAGAGGGATATAGGAACTGGACGAATGGAACAGACTAATATTGACTCTTCCCCTGGCTTAGGAAGAGGAAGGTGAGTGTTTTTAACGGTGGTTTGTATAAATACCCTATGGTGTGATCTGCTTCTGAGAATGTATTTGTATGCACAGGTGTAAAATTAAAAGATCAATATTTAACTATAGCTATGTCTTTGCAATATAATTAAGGCTCTGAGAATTTTTTTCTCTGAACATATTCAGTTGATTAAACAATACATTAATGTTAAATAACGGCAGTAACCTGTTGTGTCTGTAAAATGTTGAAGTTCTTACTACTTTCATGTTCGTTTTTGACTTGTGCTAAAATCATCGGTTTTCTAAAACTATATAACGTGTTATGGCTTATAGAATCTCCAGGAAATATTTAAATGGGGGCCCAGTTTAAGTGCATTGGTTTTCTTAAGTGACTATTTAAAAATGGCACTTTCAGCTGGTCCTGCTTACTGTGTGTTCAGTCATAACTGCTAGATTGAGTGAAATAGTTAACACTTTGCACTCAGTCTAATACTGTAGATAATTCACCTAGGAGTATGTGAGCAGGATTGTATCCCAGCTAACACATAATATAGTTAACTAACTTTCAGTGGCAGAACCAAATCATGGTTTCATTTATGCCTATGTCATGCAAAGAACATAATGTTGCATAAGAGTAACTGAGGGCACATTTTGGACTCTGGGATCTATTGTGCTGTAAGGAAAAACTCCAGTTTACATTTTAGTTCCCAGGTGAAGTTGGCAGGGCTGGGAGTTAGAGAAGCAATTTTTAATTTACAGATTTAGCAGATTTGATATGGAAGACATTGAGATACATAAAATCACACTGCCATTTTTTTAATTGTGCTTTTAGTATTGTATTTTAAAGTAATGTGAGGGCAAAAGGAAGCTATCACTCTTCCTTATCAATAACCAGTTGAATTGTGAATAGGGCTCTGTGTCCCGCACAGAGATTGTGGAAGTGGATTCTGTGACTCTGTGACTTCCATGACTTGTGCAGGGGCCAGTGTGGCTGACCGCAGGGCCACCCAAGCAGTTGGCTCAGGGGACAACCACACCAGCTGCTGCTCCAGCAGCGGACCCCAGGCTGTTCCCCCATCAGTAATCCCCTGGTACCCTCCCGCCAGGTCACAGGCTGTGAATTTTTGTTTATTACCCATAACCTGTCCATGACTTTTACTAAAAATACCCATGACTAAATCGTAGCTTTAATTATGGAATGTTGACTTCAGCTTTCCAAAAAAACTTAAGTCAAATTTACCTTGCCTTTTCACTAAATAAAAATGAGTATTTTAAATGTAAAAGTAAGAACTTCTGTATTAAATCATTTAGTGTTGTATGCAAAAGAACTATATCTGGACATGTTTTTCTTTTTCTAAAAGAGACTTAAGTTGTGAACGATATGTTAACATCTATAATGTAGATGAAAGAATTAACAAGTGTGTTAGAATTTACATTCTGATGCGTTTGGCATGGGATAAAACTCTCTAGGATATTTCCTAGTGAGTTTCTAATTTTTTTCTTAATACATAGACGTTATATTAATAAAGCATCATAATTGCTGTTACCTTAGTCTTTTTGGAAAGATATAATGAAAAGCTAAAGATAAAATACATGTTCTTCAAGTGCTTGCTCATGTCAGTTCCAAATAAGTGTGTGCGCGCCTCGTGCACAGTAGCCTGAAGCTCTTTCCCCTAGCAGTACCCGTTGGGTCTGCTCGGACATCTCCATGGCACCGTATATAGGGCCCTGCCAACTCGCTGCCCTTCCAGTTCCATGTTCCCGGCTTTGCACCAACAGAGCGGCAGGCTGGTGGGTCTTGGAATGGACATGAGCAATACATCTTGAATTACAACAGTTACAAAAGCTAGGTAACTAAATCTTTTTCCTGCAAATAAGCTGTTTTTCAGCCAGTACTAAATAATCTCCTAAATATATATATATATATATATATATATATATATATTTCCTAAAAATTATTCATCCCTTTTTTTTATTGGATGGTTTTGGGTGTCCCTGAGACTTCCTCATAGTTTTAGATAGAGTTGTACTTTGAACAGGGGAATTCTTTCACTTACCAAAAAAAAAAAAAAGGGGTAGGGAGATAGTTTTGCCTTTTGTAAACTTCGTGCCTTTCTTCTAGCGTGAGCTTTTCTTCAATCATGTTTCCTCTTTAATCCTTACTAGTCACTGTCTCTAAAATAATGACTTGTATAATAAGCCTCTAGGATGAGGGTGACTGTAATAATGTAATTCAAATATAAATTTATTTTTATATCCCATCTAGGCAAAGTTCTAATGTTAATTGTATGTTCTCCTTTTCTAGGAAAAATTCATATGGCTATCGAAAGAAAAGGGAGGACAAGTTTACAGTGAGTGTTGGATCATAATTAATCTATAAGTAAAATATGGATAACAAAACAACTTGATATCAAGATTACCATGAAGAATGACTGACCAGGCTTAAATAAGATGTTATATAAGAAAACATGTATTCTAATAGTAAACTACAGATAACTGCCTGTTTTTTGTTGAGGAAAATACATCTAAATCCACATTAGAATACACCACGTAATGAACACCAAATGTCTCACCCCTACCCCCCCAGATATGATGATTAATGCAGAAGGTTTGAGAGAATTTGAAATGCCAGGTTTTTTAAATACCACCTTACCCCCATTCTTACTACTTTGGCTGAATGCTTGTATATTTAAACTTCCAGGAAGAGTTGACAAGGTAAGTACAAGGATTCCTTGAGATTCAGATATACCTCATTTGGAACTTGAAAATCACTAATGCACCATAGTAGAATTAAGAGTTAAAGAATTAGATATCTTAGTGATTAATTTATATGCAGTATCAATGGTATAACTGGAACACCTATTAAAATGAGGCAGAACTCTGATTGTTGTATAACGTTTCAGCTCTAAAAACATCTTTATGGAGAAGAGGCCGCTAAGGTGTTTCTAGAGTTGGCAACGGGTTAAATGAGATGGATTTCAGAGGGAACACCACACAAAACACCTGATTTCAGACACTAGTGAGCTCCTTTTACGATGTGTGGTTTATGAGCATAGTTGCCATTTACATAAAAATCAAGGAGTAGGACTTGAATGTGGCCTGCACTAACAGTATTGCAAGTTACCAAAAAATGCTGTTAATTTGTAACTTAATACAACTAATTTTAGGCACAAATAAAATATCTGATTTGAAGTGTGAAAAGCTTTGGCTTACAGATACTGATTGTAAAGTTATTTTTTGGTGTAACTCTTTTGTGGGACCTGAGATTTGATTTAACTTTATACCCGCAGCCTTTCCCTCAATTCACTTATTTAAAACTTCATTGCCATACCCCATTTGACTACTGTAGCAACACAGTTTCTTGGTAGATGACTTCATGAAGTTTCACCATCATTTTTTTCCTTTATGATGTACATTTTTTTCTTCCTGACATTACTGCAGATCTTCACTAAAGGAGGTGGCCTCTGCATAGTCCCATTTGTGGGACTGGTGCCTCGTGGCATTGAGCTGTGGAATCTTCTAGACAGCAGGGTCTGTTTCTGTTAAAGCCCCTTCCAGAAATTCAAATGGTATAAAAGGAAGAATGGGCCCAGCTGCCCTTCAGTTGTTTTTTTAGCAGCCAAGTGTACAACAGTCTTGGATTACACATGGTGTCTTTGTTGCTTCGCTTTCTTTTGCTTACATTTTAGATTGACAGGTTGGTACAGGTTTGTTCAGTTAGAAGAACAAAGAAGAAATGGTACCCATTAGGCAGGGCTGGCTCTATTGTTTTCACTACCTCAAGCAGCGTGCTGAATTGCCGCCGCTGACAGTGGGGGCAGTCTGTGTGCCATTAGGGCAGTACGCGCATTTCCGCAGCGGCGGCAGTTCGGTGGCAGCTTCTGTCTTCAGCCGCCGTGGACAGCTGAACATAGAAGCTGCTGCCGAATTGCCGCGGGAACACGCGTGCTGCCCTAATGGCACACAGACTGCCCCTGCCCTCCGCTGCGGCAATTCGACTTGCTGCTTGGGGGCAAAAACACATGGACTGCTGCCCCTTGCAGATTGCCACCCCAAGCACCTGCTTGGAATGCTGGTGCCTGGAGCCGACCCTGCCTTTAGGCACGGGTACTGTCTGGACAACGTCATGAAATGGCTCTCCTGCTCCTTCACTCCTGCTCATGGCAGTGGCTATTCAGGGCCAGTTGACCAATTCTGAAATCAGATGTCCAGCATCAGCTTTACTAGCTAAGATGGCATTTCTGACACCAACTCCCCAGTAGGACCTTGACCTTATTCTGCTCTAAAACTGTTCAGCTCAGTTCCCTAACCAACATGTCTGGATGACATCACTGAAACCTTGTAAGCTATGTTTGGGCCCAGATTTGAGGTGGCTCTTGTACCTATCAAGTCTCATTCAGTCCTGCACCACTTAATGGCTCTGGAAATGTCTGATTTTTCTAATCATGTGCTGGTGCTGTGACTTTGAAACAGTCCAAGACTATTATTGCTTGGAGACATCTAGTTTACAAACACTATGGCCTGTCTCAGAAACCAAGCAACACTTAAGACCTTTTCTGAAGTAGTCTTTGCTATCATCAGCCATTGTTGGATCACTGTAGCTGTATGTTTGTCCTGCTTATATGCAGTCAGCTGCACACGGACAATCCTGCAGGCTTCTAGAAGAAAGCAATTTAAATATATTTAAAAAAAAAAAGTTGAACAGCTGCTCTTCAGACCCCACTGCTTTGGCATCAAAAATCTTGATTCTGACTGGATTGGACTCTTGGGTGCTGCACTGCCGTTGCGTTAGTCCTGGAATCTCTGTTGCTGCAGGTCCAGGAAGACCTTGGGCTGCCTTCATCTGCTAAGTATAGCAGGCAATCTGTTTCAAATAAAGATGCAGTATCAGTGGTATAACTGGAACACCTATTAAAATGAGTCAGAACTCTGATTGTAATTTGTTTCAGCTCTAAAAACATCTTAGAAGAGAAAAAGCCTCTAAGGTACGTCTAAAGTTGGCCCGGGGTGAAATGAGATGGATTTCAGAGGGAACACCACACCAAAAAACAAACCTGATTTCAGACACTAATGAGATCTTTGTATGATAGAGCACAGTGGCAATATCATACTGTGTTAAATTTACCAGAACTTGAGTGCTCAGGTAGTGAGTGTCCAGTGGGAAAATACTTAATGTGTAAATCTGGGATTCCCAGTTGAGATTAAGAACAACAGTTCTATGGAGTTACTGGTGTGTAGTGGTTTACCTCAGCCGTTCGATACATGGACATGGCCACCTTTAAGGCAATGTTGGCATATATTTGACATATTTTCACAGGACAGACTTCAGTCCTGCTGTTTTCACCCAATTAACCACAAGCATCCATGGGATATTTCTTTTTAAATCAAGAAAGAGTACTGTGCTGTCCTGACCCTATCGGTCTCAGACATCAGTCATTCAATGTCTATACTTAGACTGGTTCACAGACTGGTTCCTTAGCTAGGTACCTGCTAACTTTATCCAGATTACATCTGGGACCTGCATCAGGGCCAGGATGCTCTGTGATTATAAAGAGGCTACCCCTTCTTGATACTTACTTATTCCAGAGTCACTCAGGTGATTCCAGATGTATAAAGTCAAGGTAACATGCTCATCAGGATAATGTTTCAATCTCCCTGATCTACAATAATATTTCCAAATGGTGAACTTGGTGGTTCACCTTTTTATCCAGCCTCTTGAAGGTTTGTGAACTTTGTAGAAGATGAAAGTTCCACACTGGCATTCTGGAGTTAAAAGCTGTTTCTTTAGGTTGGGAGTAAGAATATTCACTTGAGTCCCAGAGTTAGGCAGCTGGTAATGGAAGGAAATACAGGGTGGATGGGGCCATTTCTTCTTTTATACACCTGGAATCCTCCTGAGAGAAGGTGAAAGGAGGGGTGAGGGGCCCACCTTTCACAGTTCAATGCCAGGAGATGCCGGTTCCACAAGTGACTGTGCAGAGGTGACTCTTAAACTGTCACTGCTTAAGCAACTCTCCTGTCAGAGTAGGTAACCATTACGGGCATGTCTCAGTTCCTGTCCTGAAACAGGCCTGAGCAGTCACAAAACAATTCAATTATTTCCTTGTTTACAAGGTATATACCAGAATTCAAGGAGGAGAAGTACAATATAGTATAAAACAGTTGTTACTCCTCAATCTAGATGTAATTTATAAACGCATAAAAAATCACCCTCCACAAAAATGCAAAGGAGATTTCTTTTGTTACTTTTTCTGTCTCTGAAATTGTACTCTGCTTGAGTATAATCCAAAGTTCAGTTACTCCTGTGGTGTGTGTTTGGTTTTTTTTTCACTGAAACTACCTGGACAAATGAAGTTTTGCTGTGTAACTTTTACTTTTTTGTATTAAGTCCTATAATTTCTAAAATAGTGACTTGATGGGGAGAAATAAGCTTCTATTTCTACACTGTCGTGTGACAGACAGTGCATAAGTAAGCTACTAAACACTGTTCAGCAAATGGCCTGGTCTTCCAGTAGACTTTGTGCCTGTATAACTATTTTGGATCGGGATGGCGATTTTTATTTATCAAAATAGTTGCACCAGTAAAGCTGCTAGTGTAGAGACAGTTCTCGGTATAAAGGTCCTCTGTAGTGATAGAGCTTATTCCCCTTCCTCTACAGACATAAGTTATACTGGAATAACTGCATCCACACTTGTAACTCAGTAACTATTCAAGTATAGTTAAAGGAGTACAGCTTGTGTGTATAAATAGGGCTTATATTCCTCACTTCCCATTGTACCTTTTAGTCAGATTTAAATCTTGTTAGGGATCCAGCGTTGAGTAACATTAAGGCCTTGGTCTTTCCTATTTTTGGTGCTTAATAGTTTTGTATCAGAATCCCACAATCTTCCTTAACTGTAGTCTGATTTCATAATGTCACACTTCTGTTGTTACAGAGAGGTCAAACGCAGTCTCCACCACCTCCAAAGCCTCCATCTCCTAGTTTTGAATTGGGATTATCCAGCTTCCCTCCATTACCTGGGGCTGCAGGCAATATGAAGACTGAAGACTTGTTTGAAAACAGACTGTCCAGTGTCATAATGGGAACGTCAAAGGAAAGAGTGAGTAGTTTGAGTTTACTGCTTTACATGCCTCCTTGTTTCAAATTCAGTGGCTTATGCAGTAAAAACATAATTCAAGTAGAACGTAACCATGCTTTTATGTAGGTCATGGAAAACTGTAGTTGTTTGGTGTATAACTCCTTTGCTGTCATCTCCAGTCTCATCCTAGTAGTTGGTTGGAAGGATGCACCCTCCTTGTTGAAGGATAAATGAGGTGCTGTGGAGTATTGGTGCCCCAGAGTAACTATTTCTAATTAGTTGCTAGTGATGAAAACAGATATCACTTTTTTCAGTGTTCCCAGCTGCATCAGGTTACTACTTGTTACTTTTTTGAGAGCGTTAAGTGAAAGATAATCTTACACCACAATTTGCTCATAATTTGCTTTGTTGTCAGTTTTTTTTCTCCCCTTAAAACACCTACAAAACAGCTGCAGGTGGGGAAAACATATTTTCAATCTCTGAAATACAAGGAGAGAGCCTGGAAACTCTCTCTAAACACTGGGCTTGTTAATTGAAATAAGTAGTATTGCTAAACCAATTGAATCCAAGAGCTGATGTGTGAGATCAGTTGGAGACTGTAAAAATACACCAAAATGACCTGGCAGACCATGCTTTCAGGATGCAGCTAGAGATGTAATTCAGAGTTGATGCTCTCTAGCTGCTCATAGATAGTGCAGAGGACAGAGTCCTAAAGAATGCAATCTGTGGGCCCAGGGTGCTCTCCGAGAGAGATTTAATTCCACAGGGACTATCAAAGAGTCTGGGTTGTGGAAGTCTGTTCCATCAATCTTTCAGTTTAGATTTGGTTGCTTTATTTTTGTTGCAACTTTATCAACACTGTATGTTGATTCCCAGTTATAATATAACCAGATCTTCCGGTGCAGGAGGGTTGCTGTGGACTATTTACAAAACTGGTGTAACTAGCTCAGGGGTGATCACCTTCCTTGGTGTAAGGGTGACCCACTAGTGGTAAAGCGCATCATAAAGGGGCTTACACAATATTCCCTCTCTTCCACTGTATCCTCCTTACTACTACCGTATTAGGGTGGGTGGGAAAGGGGTTGTGGTTGGGGAAGTGCCCTATGTCGTAGCAATCCTTGGTTATGTTTTCTGCTCACTGATGCTGCTAATGGTGTCAGTTAAAGAAGCCCTAAAGTTGTTCTAACGAGGGGTATAGCCATTTACAGAACAGTGCAAAAGTGGCTTCTATATCACCTTCACCCATTTTCCTCATCCTTCTCCTCCCCACTGCCCCACACACACACTTTTCCACCAACTTGTCTGTGCATTTTGGCCATATGTAAGGATATTGAAGACCAGCCCTCAGTCTCTTTTGAAAATTTTACCAGAATGGACAGGGATCTTGTCCCTAGCCTCTATTTGCCAGAAGCTGGGAATGGGCGAGAGGGGATGGATCACTTTGATGATTGCCTGTTCTGTTCATTCCTTTTGGGGCACCTGTCATTGGCCACTGTCGGAAGATAGGATACTGGGCTAGATGGACCTTTGGTCTGACCCAGTATAGCTGTTCTTATGTAAAAGACAGGAACAGAACCTAGATATCCAGTCATTTCATCATGCACCGTACTCCTCCTCTAAGTATAGCTTGGGAAACTATTTCAGAAGAGTTCTGCATAAGCCTGAAAGCTTGTGTCTCGCACCACCAGAAGTTGGGCCAATAAAAGATATTAAATCACCCATATTGTGTCTGTGTTCTCTAACCATGAAATTTTAGGGCTCAATCATGTAAGGAGTTGAGCACTCAGGCCCAAATCCATCATATGCTTCTGTTGAGACTACTCATATAATTATAGTTAAGTATGTGCATAAGTGCTATGCTGGATTTGGGCCAGGATGTTCAGTGCTTTGCAGGATCAAGCCATTACCCATGTAATTGTGGGTGCAGAGTGGTACTCTTCTCTAGTTAATTCCTAAACACGGACTATGTATGTGCTCCATGCAGCTGCTCCTGATTTTGTTTTCACTAAAGTGCAAAACTGATTTTGTTCAGAGAAACTGCATAGTCAGTATGATATCTGAATAATAACCACCTCACGGATTACTGTTCACCTTCATGGAATTGTCTGTCTACAGACCCCACTGTAGGAAGCTCATGCCTAGCCACATGAACATGGAACCAATTCTGAGTGGTAGTTGGAGAACAAAAAAAATCCCCTGTGTACACATACTCTGCTCCCCTTACTTTCCTTCTCTGCTTGCCAGTATGGTCACAGAGCCAACCTCTCCCTTCTGTCTCGATGGACAAATCTAATATTTGTAATTGGTTATTATGTTAGAGCTGGTTTTAGGATGGGTAAAGTATCTCTTTACTTTTGCAGCTATTTGGATTTTAGTATATGTAGATCCTCTTGGCCTTGCCCAAGTGGAAGGATCAGTCTTTTGAGCAGTGGAAAATTTTAAGGTGTTTTTCATATTCAGTGGTCCGTCCCACTTCAGATGGGCATTAAAAGGGCCCTTTATGCCTTGGGTAAGAGCACTTCTCTAAAGACTGTTATGCCTACATGCTCTTCTCAAAAAGGTACCAAAGCCCATAAGACACTTACCAAGAACTTGCCTTTGCAAAATACCAAGTTGAAAGAAGTGATTCTGTTGTCAAGGTGCCGCATTAAGAGACATTGAAACAAGCTTCGCCAGCTAAAAGTCAGGCTTTTGGGACAGAGCCCAAGAACAGCACCTTTTCATGGTGTCATTGGTTCCAAATGGCTACACAAGAAGGTACTTCAGGTAAGGATCCTACGGTTGGATCCCAAGTATTGCTGTGCCCATTGGATCTATCTGACCAAAGCCCAGGAATAAACACTTTTTTGAAGGTGAAAAGGATGTTGGGAGACTCTGATCCATCTTCGTGGTCAAACCATGGCTGCTCCTTCTCCCCCCGCAATAGAGAGTTGACTTAGCTTCCTTTATTTTCAGCATTAGCCTGTTGATCTGTGGCTGTTCACTATAAATTAATATGTAAATCATGTAGTTTTCTTGTTCCTTTGCAAGTAAATAACCTACAAGAGCAAGGTCAGTCCTAACACTTCTCTGCTTAAACATACTGTTTTGGTTTGTTCTTTAGAACCTAAATGTGGATGCAAGTACAAACACTATTCCATCAGGAATTCCTCGAGAGCCATTGTTGCCAGCATCTCCTGCTCTGTCTGGGACATTTGAAAGGTCTCCTTCCCCATCCCAGTCTCCTGAGTAAGGATTTAATTACATGCCTATAATTATTCTTTTCTGAATCGAGAGTTTGCATTTTCAAAAGGTTAGGTACACTGTGTAACTAGTTATAGAATCCTTAATCAAAGAATGGAGTAACAATATCTCATGTGAACTATACATAAAGCAAAAGGCATTAGCTTGTTGTTTATCATGTAATAAATGTGCAAACCTTATAGGTGCTAACAAATTGCTTAGTCTTGATTCTTAATATCTGTAAATGTTTTTAATAAAATGGCATAAAGAATACTTTAAGCCAGGGATGAGGAAAATACGGGCTGTGGGCCGCATCCTGCCTGCTGCTTCATTTTGTCCGACCTGCGGCAAGTTTCCACACCATGAGCCAGAAGCCCTAAGCCTCAGGGGCCCTCTTTCTCCTCTCTTCCCCGCCCCAACCTGCAGGGCTGGAAGCTGCAAATGTTGGGTTGCCCCACAGTGTGGGACGCTAGGGTTGCCAGGCTGTTAAAAGTCCAATTGACTCCGTGCAGTTCCCAGAAGTGACCAGCATGTCCCAGCAGCCCCTAGGTGCAGGGGCAATCGGGGAAGTGCCTCCTGGGGGACGGGGGGGTAAAGGGGGAGGCAAAGGGTTCTGCATGCTGCCCTCGCCTGCAGGCACCATCCTCTGCAGCTCCCATTGACTGGGAGCAGGGAACTGCAGCCAATGGGAGCTTCAGGGGAGGTACCCACAGGCGAGGGCGATGCACGGAGCCCTCTGCCCCCACCCCCAGGGGCCACGGGGACTTGGTGTCAGCCACTTCTGGGAGTGGTGTGGGGCCAGGGCAGGCAGGGAGCCTGCCTTAAGCCCCGATGCATGCCACTGCCACCCCAGAGCTGCTCAAGGAAAGCAGTGCCTGGCCAGAACCCGCACCCTGAACCCCTCCTGCACCTCGCACCTCAACCCCCCCTCCTAAATCCCCTGTGACACCCTGCACCCTGAGTCCCTGCTGCATCCCTCCTGCACCCCAACCCCTTGCCCTGAGCCCCTTCCCACACACCTCACCCCCTCCCACACCCCAACCTCCTGCCCCAGCCCTACATTCATGGCCCTGAATGCAATTTCCTCACCCAGGTGTGGCCCTCAGGCCAAAAAGTTTGCTCACTCTTGGCCTAGGGGAAGCCCTGAGCCTGCGCACGCATCCCTCTGCATGACTGTGTGGCCCACAACTGATTTTTTTATTTCAGCCCCACCCATGCTTTAAACCATCTTGCAGGTAATGTTTACCCTGAAATGTATGCTCTATTTTAGTAGAACTTGAGTTAGCACACCCTGGCTTTGTTAACCTAGGACTTCAGCATCAATATTATTTGCAAGTTCACTTGCCGCAGTACTGCTCCTCCAGCAGGTGGCGCTACTCCCCATCATTCACCTACCGGGGTCAGTAAGCAGACTCTGGCCTCGACAGCCCCACCATGGTCTTTGGAGGGGCACTGGTTAGGATCGGACTGCGACTTTAGCCCCAAGGTGGGGCAACTCCTCTCCCACATGAGAGACTGAGGGGGCAGCAGCTGCAGTGCTGATGCAGAAGAGGCAGTGGTCTGTCCCCACGCCCTCCCCCCACATGGCAGTACTGGAATCCATGAGGGGTGCCAGTGATGCTGGTCCAGTACTCCCAACCCTCCCTGACTGCATCATCACAAGCCAGCCAAAGTGCCGCTGGTTCCACAATCAGAGCACGGGCCACTGGGAGCTGCAGGCAGCCCTGCCTGTAGAAGGTCAGTGTAAACAAACTGTCTCGTGGGCCGCAGGTTGCCCACCACTGCCCTAAACTGTAAGCTGGAGGTTGAAAAAACTTTTCTCCTAAATAAGTTGAATCTCTTGGCATCCTTAGTTTTGGCCATTCCGCTGAGGTGGCCCTTGTCTGTCCCTTTCATTTGCTGTGGGGGGGGATAAGTATACAGATACTCAAAGCCCTTTGCAGGGACATATTTCCTTTCCATTTTGTGGGATGTTGGCGGAATAGATGAGGATGTTTTGCCACACGAGCTTGGCTTTTTTGATCACCACTGGGTGGATAGGCAATACAATTTTTGACAGTATAGTGGCTGAGATGACATTGAAGAGGTGGTCTGCCTGTTCAGCGACCTCTTCAATTTGCAAGCCCAGATTCTCTGCAACCCGTTTAAGAAAGGCCTGGTGCTCCTTAAAGTTGTCCAGGGGACTGCTGGTGTGGAAGGGTCCACAGACAACTGACAGTTGAGTGGCCTGAGGGATGGTGTCACCCTCTTCTTTGCCAGGGAGGGCTCCCTTGGCACCAGAGTACAGAGACCACTGGTTTAGGGTCTCTGACCCCCAGGCCCTGCTGGGACTTTATAATTTTAACCTGTGGAATCCTCAGTAAGTTTACGGACGCCCTCCCACAGGATGGTGCCCAAGAATTCGCCACATTGGTGAGCGAAGGCATGATGGTGGCCCATGGAGTCCTCCAGATAGCCTGGAACGTGATGGACTCGGCTGCCATGGTGGCTGCGTTGGCGGTGGCCATACAACTTAGCTCCTGGTTGCAGGCTTCTGGGCTATTCCAGGAGATGCAGACCACAATACATGGGGATTCAGGGCTCTTTTCTGAGCTGACTCTAGGCTCCATGGTCTCAAGGACTCCTGAGTCACCCTCCAATCCCTGGGTTTGCACACCGCTCAGCAGTCCACCCGCTGCTGCCTCCTCTACCACAGTCTAGGTCCTAGAGGGCTCCCAGGTCTGGCTCCTACAGAAGAAAGAACAAGGACAAAGAGCTTCAGAGATGCTACTCATCTTCTTCCCACCCAGGTGCCCAACCTGACCCTACCAGAAGTCAGGAAGGCCAGAAGCAGTCATTTTGAGGGTGCACTCAAGGACAGTGCCCCAGCCAATGTACTGGATCCAACCCTCCCTTTCCTCAACTGCCTGTGCCCTTTCTGGTCGGCCAGATCCCATGTCACCTTGGGCTGCTGGGTGCTAGACACGGTTTCTTTGGGCTACACCTTTCAGTTGAAAGCTGACCACCCCTCCTACCCCCTTCTTCATCCCTCTTTAGGGACCCTTCTCATGAGCAACTCCTCATTCAGGAGGTCAAAAACATACTGCACCTGGGGGCAATGGAAAAGGTTCCTCAAAACATAGAAGGCAGAAGATTCTACTCCCGTTACTTCCTAATTCCAAAGGCAAAGGGGGGGCCTCAGACCGTTCCTTAGACCTGCATCGCCTCAACAAGTTACTCCAGAAGTTGAAGTTTCGCATGGTCTCCCTGGTCTCCATAATCCTGTCCCTGAACGCAGGAAACTGGTTTGCCACCCTCAATTTAAAGGACTCATACTTCCATATTTCAATCTTCCCAGGGCAATGGCGCTTCCTCCACTTCATGTTAGGATGGCACCATTTCAGTTTACGGCGATGCCCTTTGGTCTTTCTTCGGCCCTGAGGGCATTCACAAAATGTACAGTGCCAGTGGCTGCTTACCTGTGATGTTGGGGAGTCCAAATATACCTGTACCTCGATGACTGGTTGATAAAGGGTCAGTATGTGGATCAGGTGCAGAGGCATCTTAGCCTGGTCTGTTCCACGTGTCGAAACCTGGGGTTGATGATAAACGAGAAAAAAATCAATCTTAACCCTGGTACAATGCATAGAGTTCATCGGAGTGGTCTTCGACTCCACTCAGGCCATGGCCTTCCTCCCCAAGTCTTAATTCCAGGCCATAGTGGACCTCATTGCGGCTGTGAGCCCACCTACTCACTACCGCCCACACGGCAGCATGTACTTGTATAGTCTAGCATGCATTACTCCACCTCAGTTCTCTCCAGGTGTGGCTGGCATCGGTCTGTGTCCCCAGCCAGCACAGCAGGGACCCGGTGGTCAGGATTCTGGACAGCGTATTGGCGTCCTTCATCTGGTAGCAGGATCCATTGTCACTGTTGGAAGGTGTTTCCTTCACAACCCCGTCTTCATTGCTGACCCTTGTATCTGATGCCTCAGACCTGGGCTGGGGAACCCACTTCGGCCGTCTCAACCTCCAAAATCATTGGTCGCAATTGTTCCCTACATATCAATCAACAGGATGGGCAGAACCAGGTCATCGACCTTTTGCCAGGAAGCCATCTGTCTACAGTACCATGTCCATCTCGTAGCCACTCATTTTCCAGGGTCCAAGAACGTGTTGGCAGATCACCTCAGCAGGATATTCTCATCTTGCCACTAGTGTCCCTTCATCTGGAGATGGTCAGCTCCATCTCCCGCAGGTGGGGAACTCCCCGGGTGGACTTCTTCTGCCTGGATGTGAACAGGAAGTGCCAAGTCTTCTGCTCGATTGGAGGAGGAGCCCTGTCTGATGCCTTTCTGCTCCCATGGTCGGAGGATCTGATGTACACCTTCCCTCCGGTACCGTTGCTGCCTAGGGTCCTCATGAAGATCAAACAGGACAGGGCGAGGATCATCCTCATAGCGTCAGCATGGCCACGCCAACACTAATTCAGCTTCTTGCTGGACCTCTTGGTGGTAACACCATTCCAGCTACTGCTCAGATCGGACCTGTTGTCCCAGAACCATGGCAGTCTTCTGCACCCCAACCTGGCAGCAATATAACTGATGGCTTGGCAGCTGCATTGTTAAATACACAGGAGCAGCAGTGCTCGGCAGAGGTTCAGTGCGTTCTGTTGGGAAGCAAGAAGCCCTCCATCAGAGCAACTTACCTGGCCAAGTAGAGACTGTTCACCTGTCAGATGGTGGACAAAGATGTTTGTCCCAAGTGGGCTTCGCTGCAGTTTATTCTGGACTACCTCCTGCATCTCAAGCTCCAGTGTTTGTCCCTCTCATCGATCAAGGTCTGTCTAGCGCAGAGGTTCTTGAACTGGGGGTCGGGACCTCTCAGGAGGTCACAAGGTTTTTACATGGGGGTTTGTGAGCTGTCAGCCTCCATCCCAAACTCTGCTTTGCCTCCAGCATTTATAATAGGGTTAAATATACAAAAAAGTGTTTTTAATTTGTAAGGGAGGGGAGTCTCACTCAGAGACTTGCTGTGTGAAAGGGGTTGCCAGTAAAAAAAAAAAAAAAAAAAAAAAAAAAAAAAAAAATGTGAGCCACTGATCTAGCGGCCATCTCAGCCTTTCACCTGCCATTTTAGGGTAGGTCTGGTTTTTTTGCTCAAGATACCACAGCCAAATTCCTTAAGGGCCTGGAGTGGCCTCTGCCCGCCAGTCAGAGACCCTGTCCCTCCATGGGACTTGAATCTGGTGCTGTCTCAGCTCACGGGTCCTCCCTTTGAGCCCCTGGCTTCCTGGGGTCTCTTCCTCTCTTGGAAGGTCATGTTCCTGGTTGCAGTGTCCACCCGGTATCCAAGATTCAGGTGCTCACCTCGGAGCCACCGTACACATCTTCTACAAGGACAAAGTCCAGCCAAGGCCACACACGGCTTTTCTTCCTAAAGTAGTTGCTCAGTTTCATTTGAGCGAGGACATTTACTTACCGGTCTTCTTTCCAAAGCCGCATAAGTCAGAAGAAGAGTACAGGCTACCCACCCTGGACATCAGGAAGGCTCTGGCCTTCTGTGTGGATAGGACCAAGTCATTCCATAAGTAGATGCAATTGTTCATCGCTGTGGCTAACAGGATGAAAGGTCACCCGGTATCCACTCAAAGAATTTCTTTTTGGATCACTGCCTGCATTTGCTTCTGCTACAACCAAGCGAAGGTGCCGCACCTGGTGATCGTCACCACCGACTCTACCAGGGTGCAGGCCTCCTGGGGGCAGCATTTCTGGCCCATGTGCCTATCCAGGACATCTGTAGGGCAACCACCTAGTCGTCTATCCACACTTTTACATCCCACTATGCTCTTACCCAGCAGGCCTGGGACGATGCTGGCTCGGTAGGACAGTACTGCAAGCCGTTAAAATGTGAACTCCAAGCCCATCTCCGTGGATGCTGCTTGTGAGTCATCTAACGTGGAATCACCATGAGTAAGCGCTCTCGAAGAAAAAATGGTTACCTACCTTTTTAGTAACTGTTCTTCAAGATGTGTTGCTCATGTCCATTCCATTACTTGCTCTCCTACCCTTCTGTCAGAGTTGCCAGCACGAAGGAACTGAGAGGGTGCAGGGCTGGCGGCACCTGACATACCTCTGCATGGGAGCACCAGTCCAGGGAGCACCACAGCTGGCCCTACTGATACCACTAAGGAAGAAATCTCCAACTGTGCACATGGGCACATGCACACCTAAAATGGAATGGACATGAGCAACATATCTCATAGAACAAGTTACAGAAGGTAGGTAAGCATTTTTCATCAAGATTGACTGTCCAGAGGACAAAAAGTCGGCCCATGGGATTGTGGGTTGCTTATGCCAGACTCCCAGAGCAGGAGTCTAGTGGTGCCTACCCTGCAAAGCAATAGCGTTTGAACCATGTGTCCTGGTTTGACTCAGACTTGAACTTTCACTCCCATGGGGTTCTTGGACCCTGGGTCTGAGCCCTACGTTAGTGCAATATGTGTGTAGACAGAAGGGGAGTAAGATTGAGTCTGAGTTCTAACCCTGGGTGTACATTACATTGTAGACATACGCACACTTAAAGAACAAAGGAGTGCATAGACTAACTCCCAAAGCAATATTAAATATCACTTTGTGCATACAATAAAAGAATATTTTCCAAGTACTGTGTGTCACAACCTGTTTTACTGGAGACTTCAGAATCAGACCTTAGGATTATAGCAGGATAAAATCTGAGCTTTGATGTCCTGGTCTATCTCCATTTTTAAACAAATACAAACTTAATTAGAATTTGTAGCATGTTCCTTATTTTAAGTTGTGTATTAAACTGTAATATGCTTTTTAAAATGTATAGCGAATTAACTTGTAAAAGGCTGTTATAGTTGTCAGTTAACAGATAGCTGTAACTTTCTTGCAGTCCAAATCAGTCTGATTTAAAAGTACTCTTAGATGCGTAATCTGCTCACATGTTGACTTTTCAAGCTCCAAACATGAAGATAGCTTTTCATGAGATTCACTTTCTGATATGTGCTTGCAGTGACTCCAAGGTTGTCGATAAGCAGCAGAGAGAGACACAAAGTATGGAAAGACTTTCTTCCACGCTCAGTACTGCATGTAAATCAGTACAAGTCAATGGGACTGCCATAGTAAGTGATATTGCTAGCTGTCTTTTGTAAGTGTTATCACTTGATGTATTTTATTAACAGTACAGCATTTCCATTGTTTGTCTGTTGGTACCTACAGCATCTTTACCATTGCCTCAGGTCTCTTCTGATGACTTGCAATAATAGAGCTGTATAACATCTTGCAGGAAAATGGCAAGAGTATTTTTGCATTTCCATGATTAAAATTCAGCTCAGTGAAGAATTAGAAGGAACAGTTAGTCATAGGTGGAGTGGCTTTTTTTATTTCCTGAGCCCCAATAAGTGCAGTTCTGGAGTTGGGAAGGAGAGAGAACATCGATTTAGGCAATTGTCATCTTTTTATGTTCATAGTAGAGAGTTTTGATATAGGAGCACCATTTAACTAACATGTTTCCTCTTCTCATGATTTGCTAACCCACTTCCCCCTAGTTGGGTTTCACTCCATCCCCTCCCTGCTGCCTCTCCTTCCTCTGTTACTTCCGCAGATTCCCCAACATTACCTCTATTCATTATCCCACCAAACCTTTGTGGAGTTTTTGGAGGTCACTCAAACCTAACATGTTTATCAGAGAGACTGAAACCTGCACTTCCTGTGTACGCCAGGCACAGCAAGGTGTGTAATGGTGAACTTGACTGATCACAAAAGGGGATGTTTGTAGGTGTTGGCAGAGCCTGTGTACTAAAACCCTTAAGCACATGTGTAAATAATGTCTACATTGAAATGAAAGCCCAGGGTTGGGTTAGAACTCAAGTTAGCAGACCCTGGGTTTGTTAACCTAGAGCTAGAGCATCTCCATTCATTTGTAACATTGGGTTACTAATTGAAACCGGATCCCAATCTGGGGCTCTGCCATCTATATTGCATTATGTGGACCTGAGTCCAACAACCCGTATCTCAGACTTCCTAGCACCTTCCCAAAATGTAGCCACTCTGGTCCTTTGTTCATGGTGCAGTGTGTTTGTAAACTTGACTGTCCGCCAAACTTGACAGTCCAGAGGACAAAAAGTTAGTCTGTGGGATTGTGGGATACTTTTGGCAGTCTCCCAGAGCATAAATCTGGTGGGGCTGCATCTACATTGCAAAACAGTAGGGCTTGAACCCTGGGTGCTGGCTTGACTCAGGTTGGAACCCTCTGTCCCCAGGGGTCCTGGAAACTGGGGTCTAAGCACTGGATCAACAGGATTTATGTGTAGATGGAAGTGAAGGGGTTAGATTTGAGCCGAGTTTAAACCCTGGACTTGCATTGCCATGTAGACATACCCTTAAAAGCAACATTGCTTGAGGCACTTATTTTATCCAGAACTCCAAGTATCATCTGATAACTTTTGAGCCTTGTCAACAATTGGATGGCATGTCAATAACTCAGACAGTAGGGTTATCTTCAAATATTTCACTGCTTTTTTTGCCGTCTCTGGTGCTGTATGCAAGTATCCATGTTTTCTTTTGATTCATCGATTTGTCCTTTCTGCTTTGGGCAATATGCTAATTTGATCTCACTGGTGTGATGACCACCTCCTCCATATTTAGGTATTTGATTTGACGACAAAAATTACCCCCCCATTTTTTTTTTAAATGAATAACATTTTTTTCAAACTCCCTTCTTTCTTGGTACTGCTGCCCTTTTCTGTCATAATCTGAGAAGAGGAAAGAGAACTGGTTAAATGGAAAATTTTTCTTAAAGTGCTTGCCCGTGTCCATTCCATGTTAGGTGCATGATGGTTGGAAATTTTTCCCTTAGCAGTATGCAAAGGAACGGTTTTGGAACTTCCTGGAGTGTCCTGCTCGTGCACCAGTATATTGGATGCCACCAGCCCCACACTCTCTCAGTTCCTACTTACCACCTGTGACAGTTGGAATGCTCCTAGCTTTCACAAGTTCCCTAGTGGTGTTTGTTCTTAGATTCTTCAAGTTTTTTCCTTCTGTATAGTTTAAAACTCAAAGTACTGTGGCAAATGCCATCTTCTTTGCCCCCAACATCTAAAAGGGCAGAGAAGAAAGTATGTCCCTGCCCAAGGCTTTGAATACATGTACTCTCACCCATACACCCCCATTGTCACTGGTGGTCTCACCTGCCAACGAACAGGACAGATGGGCAATCTAGCGCAACCCCTAAAAATAAAGACCCTAAGAAACTCGACATTTTTGGTATTCTACTGCCAATGGAAAAATGTATTCTACTGCCAGTCTGCAACTACATATCACCAATCAGCAAGCATTGCTGGAGCGGTATGATTACAACACTTGGCATTGAATGGTCAAGGTCAGGGACTTTGCCCAGGAGTCAAGACAAGAGTTCTTGACCTTTTTGAAGAGGGCAAGGCAGTGGCCACAGCCTCTCTTCAAGCAGCAGTAGATGCAGCCGATTCGGCAGTGCCATCGATTGCACCTGCTGTGTCCATGCGACGCAGTTCATGTCTGCAGTCCTCAGAGCTCTTGAGCAACATCCAACTGTCATCCAGGACCTCCCATTCGAGAGTAATGCCCTGTTTTTGCAGCAGATGGACACCAGGGTGCATAGGCTGAAGGACTCAAGGGCCACCCTGTGCTCCTTTGGACTCTAAGCATCTCCGACCTCAACAAGGCACTTCCCGCCGCCGCTGCCCAGATGCTTGGGTCCACTTCGACAAAGCTCTATATAATGAAAGACTTTTTTAATGCCACCAATCTTCCCCATTCTCCTTGACCCCATGGTCGGGCCCCACTCACCGCTTGGGTGGCCCATGGCAAATATTTTGAGGGTGTGCCCAAGGGCAACACGCCAGACTAACCCCAGGATCCAGACCTCCTTTTATTTTTCCCCTGGTTGTCCCTATTCCTTTCTGCATGGGCCTGAATTATCTCAGACCTTTTGGCTGCTCAACACCATAACATCTGGTTACACCCCGAAGTTCTCCTCCACCTCTCCCTCCCCTCCCATCCTTCGTCAGGGAACCTTCTCACAAGAGACTTTTCATCCAGGAGGTGGGCAGGGGCTGTAGAGGAAATTCCTCAAGTTTTGAGGGGAAAGGGATTTTATTCCTGCTAGTTTCTAATCCCAAAAGCCAAGGGGGGCCTCAAACGCATCCTAGACCTGCGTCACCTCAAGAAGTTGAAGTTCCACGTGGTCTCCCTGGCCTTCATCATCTCCTCTCTGGATCCAGGAGACTTTTATCTCTAGATTTAAAGGACACGTATTTCCATATTTTTATTTTCCATGGTCGCACAAGATTCCTCCAATTCGTAGTGGGCCAATTCAGGGCACTGCCCTTCGGCCTTTCGTCTGCTCTGAGGGTCTTCACAAAGTGTATGGCAGTAGTGGCTGCTTACCTGGGGCGTTGAGGGGTGCAAATCTACCAAAACCTAGACAACTGGCTTGTCAGAGGCAGGTCATGAGCCCAGGTTCAGCACAGCCTTGATCTGTCGTGGGCCACCTGTCAGGAGCTAGGTCTGCTTATGGACGAGCAGAAATCAACTCTGGCCCCCGTTCAGCAAATAGTTTATAGGAGCAGTACTTGATTCAGGCCAGGGCCTTTCTGCTGGAATCTCGATTTCGAACCATGTCAGACCTCATCATGCTTTTAAGAGCCACATCCACTCACAAGTGCTTGGGTATGCCTCAAGCTGCTGGGCCACATGGTAGCATGTACTTGGTCCAACATGCGCGTCTATGCCTTAGACCCCTGCAGATATGACTGGCATCAGTCTACGCTCCCAGCAGACATGATTTGGACCTACTGGTCACAGTCCTGTCGCACATCCTGTCATCCCTGGCTTGATGGACAGACCCTTGATTGATGTTGGAAGAGATTCCCTTCACAGCCCCATCTCTATCAGTGATGTTGGTCTCTGAGTCGAATCTGGAGTGGGGAGCCCACTTCGATGTCCTCCGCGCACAAGGTCTCTGATAATAGGATTTGTCGGAGGAAAAACTCAGTTGTCACTTTTTGGTTGGGTGCAGCATAGTCAGATACTTTATTCTCAAGCAATTGCAAAGAGGAAGAGAGTGTGCTAGGACACAGGCAGGTCTCTAGATAAACAACTACAGCAAGCATTTATACCTTTTGTTACATACAGTAATAAGCAACAGCTGCATTTAGTTTATACATAGGTCATCCTGTTATCGTATTTTTCTCACTTCTATTTAGATGCCAATTTACATTCCTCATTATTGACACAAGGTTGCAACAACTTCTCCCACACTTACTACTTTCCCACTCACTTCACACAATCCTCGTTTCTACAAATCTTGTGTTATTAGGGTTACAGCTAGCCTAACTCTTGCTAACAGAGATTGTCTTGCATTAAGATCTCCTACAAATCCCTGTCAGTTCTTTCTCTACTTCAACAGATTGTTCCCTCCGTATAAATGTCAGGGAATTCAGGGTGATATGCTTGGCCTGCCAGGCGTTTCTTCCCTACCTGATGGGCAGAGTTTTTCAAATCCTGACAATACTGCCGCGATGTTGTACATCAACAAACACGGTGGAATTTGCTTATCAGCTCTGTGCCAAGATGCTCTCCAGTTAAGAAACTTCTTTGTGCAGCAGGCCATTCATCTTGTGGTTTTGCACCTCCCGGGGGCCAGGAATTCAGTGGCAGATCTCCTCAGCAGGTCCTTCTGGTCTTGCCTCCAGTGGTCATTCCACCCACAGCGGACTCCCCAGGTGGACGTCTTTGCATCCAGACTGAATAGGAAGTATCAGGAGTTCTGTTAAATTGACAGGCTCAGCAGAGGTTCCCTGTCAGACACCTTTTCTGTTCCTGTGGACAGGCATTTCTATACACTTTCCCACCAATACCCGTGCTGCACGAGATCCTCTTGAAGATCGAGAGGCAAGGCAAAAATCATGATGGCTCCAGCATGGCCTTGACAGCATTAGTTCGGCACGCGTGGGGATGCTCCATAGCTTGAACCCTGCTTGAACTCCTGAACGGACCTACTTTCATGGAACCAGAGCCATTTGCTCCACTCAAACCCAGTGTCCCTTTGTCTGACAGTGTGACTTCTGCGTGGCTGTATGCTGAGGAATGGGCCTGCTCGGCTCATGTGCAGCACATCCTGCTGGATAGCAGGAAGCCCTCCAGCAGGGCGATCTACCTGGCCAAGTGGAAACTCTTTACCAGTTCGGTCTTCCCCCTCCAAATCCACACTTCAATCCATCCTGGACTACCTGCTTCACCTCAAACTCCAAGGCCTGGCCCTTTCATCAGTTAGGATGCATTTGGCAGCTATCTCAGCTTTTCATCCTCTGATCCAGGGCAGATCGGTCTTCTCTCACGAAATTATACTCAAGTTCTTGAAAGACTTGGAGACGCTCTACCCTCAGATCCGTGATCCAATCCTTCTGTGGGACTTGAATCCTGGTTCTCTCTCAGCTCATAGGTCCTCCTTTTCAGCCACTGGCATCCTGCTCTCTGCTGCTTCTCTTGTGGAAGGTGGCCTTCCTGGTAGCAATCACTTTGGACCAACAGTTCTCCAAGATCAGTGCTTTCATGTCAGAACACCCCTTCATGTTTTTTTATGAGGATAAAGTCCAGCTACACCCCTATCCAGCGTTCAGTGTCCTGTAATCAGGACATCTTCCTACTGGTCATCCTCCCGAAGCCTCACCAGTCTAACAGTTACACTCTTTGGATGTTAGATGGGCTTTAGCTTTCTACGTCAAGAGAACTAAACCCTTCCATAAGTTGACGCAGCTTTTCATCACAGAGGTAGACAGAATGAAGGGCCTGCCTGTTTCCTGTCGGAGGATCTCCTTGTGGGTAATCGCCTGCATCAGGTTCTGCTATGAACAAGCCGGGGTGTCACCACCGGCTGTCGTGACTGCCTATTCCACTAGAGCACAAGCTTCTTCAGCAGCTTTCTTCGTGCAGGTACCAATTCAAGATATGTGTAGATCCGCTACCTGGTCTTAGGTCCATACCTTCATGTCCAACTACACCATCACCCAGCAGGCCTGGAATGACGCCAGCTTCGGCAAAGCAGTGTTGCAAACGGCACAACCATGAACTGCGAGCCCACTTCCGTGGCTACTGCTTGTGAGTCACCTAACATGTAATCGCCGTGAGCAAGCACTTGAAGAAAAAATGATTATCTACCTTTTGTAACTGTTCTTTGAGATGTCGCTCATGTCCATTCCATGACCTGCCCTCCTTCCCCGCTGAGTTGACAGCAAGAAGGAACTGAGAGGGTGCAGCCATTATACTGGCATGTGAGCATGGGACTAGAGGAGGCACCAGAGCCACCCTGTGGATACTGCTAAGGGGGAAATTTCTGACAACTGTGCATGTTGGTGCACACACACCTAACATGGAGTGGACATGAGCAACACATCTCAAAGAATAACAGTTATGAAAGGTAGGTAACCCTTTTTCCAAAGGAGGCAGTCTTAGTATTAGCAAATACAATCTTTTAAACTTTATAAGGAGATAATTCTTTACCCTTGTTCCCACCGTCGTCTTCAGGTTCAGATGGGAGGTCATACTCTGCTGTTCAGAGATGAACCTGTTACTCAAAGATTTCTCTTGCTTACAGCCAACCTTGGCTATAATGCTACTTGCATGAACTTCACATTCTAGATTGTGCTAAATCTTCCCTGTAGTTGCATATATTACATAGTCACAATTAAGACTAATACTGTTTTAACTTCAGTGTCTGTGTTTACCTTCCATTTCACAGGAACTACGAAAACCTAGTTATGCAGAGATTTGCCAGAGAACTACTAAGGATCCACCTACGTTGCAGCCCCAGAAAGAACAAAAGCCAAACACTGTAGCTTGTGGGAAAGATGAAAGAAAACCCACAGAAACAATAGAGAAAAACAGAGAACCTCCTCCCACAAAGTCAAATCCAGGACAGCCCAAAGACCAGAGGAGACAGTCAGGGCGCAGATCGCCCCCTCCAGCCATTGGGAAACGTTTAAATAAAGAACAGAACACCCCCCCAAAGTCTCCTTAGTGAAACTAATGCTTGGGAGGGGGTTGAAAAGAGTTCTGCTTCCCACAAATTAAAACCCATGTTCCCACTCAGAGTACAGAGAATGAGTTGCTGGTTAGGGAGCTTGCAGTGCTGCTAGGCATATAGAATGCCTGCAAGCTTTTTCTTCTATGAAATAATTTTTTTACCCTCTTGAGCAAACATTCTACTTTTCCAGGATTTAATTGATCTAAACCTTATGTTTAGGTTGGTGCTTAACTGGAGGTGATGCTAAGTCTGATTATTTTCAAGATAGAAAATGTTACCTTAAAAACAATTTTTTTATCAAGCCTCCTTGTGGCAATGTGAATACAAGCTCAATATAATGAGTATTCCTGAACTATTAAACAGAACTGTGCTGCTGCAATTTTTTAATAAACTGGTCTGCAAGTAACTATATCTCTAAAATGTCCAAAAGACTGATAATGGCAGCTAGCGTAGAGCATGAAAAAACGTGTATTGTACAAAATAGTATGAATATGACCTTAAGGATTTTTTTTATTGGGCTGCTGTTCCAAATATCAGTTAATAAACTTGCACTTTTAGGTTAAACTAATAGTTAATTATAGCATTTTTTAAAAAACTAATCCTTTTTGATGTCTTCTGCAAAAAAAGTAAGTCCTCCAGAGAGCACCAGTAGAGATTTTTCTAAAATATTTGTGTTTGGATGTATTGCAAGCAAGTAACCAGCTTCTCACTCCAGAATAAAATGAATACTTTAATTTCCAAATACAAAGCACATTGTGAATAGAAAAAAATTGTGAGGTTGTGAGCTTGTATAGTGGTGAAGCCTGCTAATGGCTGTTATCACAAGAAAGCACAGTAGTGTTCTTGTGATGATCTAAACTTCCCCCTCACCAGGATGGAGTTAACTAGTCATTACTGTAGTTTCTAGTTTATCCCTGAGCTCAGTGTAGACTTTTTTTTAACTTGGCCCCAAGTGCTCTTTGAAAGAGTTCATATCTTAGTCAGCCTAGTGTTGACGTCTTCCTGTAACTACAAGCATTGGCATGTGGATTTAAATTTTTCAAACCTTGAGATAATGGTATTTGTTTTTTTGTGGTGGAGGAAGAGATCCCTGCTATTTGCCTCTGTGATGAGGTTTCTCACACTTATATTTACTTTAGAAGTGATGCGCTTTCTGAAGGATAAGGATGCACTAAATTAGCAAGCTTCTAATAAAGTTGAATATAAATTATTTTTGTTTTAAAATGCCTAAAAATTTTCTTTAAGTGTTTAAATAGCAGGCAGGTCAGATAAACCTCTTTCCTGCTGAGTATAACAGTACAGTTTATTCCACAAAAATGTTTGTTTAAACAACTGATTTTTTTAAAGAATTATTTCCATCCAATATTTAAAGACTTGAATTTTATTTAAACTTGAAAATGACTTTGCCTTAACTTTTGTATAAGACAGCTTAGAGTTAATGAAGTCTGACCCCCTTAAGGGTTAGCATGAGTTAATTACAGAATTACTCAGTTACAGTATGTATCAATTGTCACTGGTCTTACTGGGTAAACATACTGTAGTACAGGAACTAGCAGCAGTTTTTGTAATATACCTTAAAGATCTTAAGCAGTTGATCTTTTTCAGATTGTTGAAAAATCTGTAAATGCAAATAGTCAATACTGTATTAAATATGTGCACTTGGAAGTGTGTGCTTTGCTTGTACAGTTGTAAATAATCAGAACATATAAAAAGGTACCTAAAGAAAAAAAAACTGATAAAAATTATTGATATATTATAAATGTTGCTGTTGAGCTGGATGTAGATAAACTAAATGTTGTGGTTTGAATATTACTTTAATTTGTTGTTTTTTGTTTCTTTTATTTTATTCTGGTGTGCTGAACTGACTCTGCCTCTTCACTGCAAAAGGGAAATGGAAAGAAGGTCTTATTTCAAAGCCCTCAAATGTTTTCATAATAGTCTCTCTCAGTGTGCATTTCAACCAACAGGTATTCCGTAACATCCTGTAAATAGTAAACCCTGGCAGTCTAGCAGTTCAACTGAAATTTTAAAAATCCCAGTAACAAAATCAAATTCATTGGGATAATAGTTCAAATCGCCAGGAAAAAAGCACCCTGGAGCTGGTTTGACCGCCTCTTCCAGGGGAAGTATCCATGCTTACCTAGATGGACAATAAGCTTGAATATGGCTGTGTAGTTTCATAAAAAAAAAAAAGGTAATTTCATAGCAGTTTTTATACTGCAGATATCTGATGACAATGAATTGACCTTTTTAAATCCAGCCTGCTTTGTACTGCAGAGTTGGTTAAAATGGACAAGATGAGATGTTTGTTCCTTGGTTAAAAAGCACCCTTTTTGAATTCTGTTGGAGGAGCTAAGACTCTGACAACAGTGAACATCACCAAAATTTAGAAACCGGTTCTGTCATTGGATTTTAATATTCTTATCCTTTCCCCAGTGGGCAGTGAAAATGGCAGCTAGACTTGTATATGGTTTAGGCCAGCTGTGTGATTTGTTGTTTGCCTGCTGTAAGTATAAACCTAAACAGCTGCAAACAATACAAAACAGTCACTTACAGCAACAGTGTACAGCTAATCATAATAGCCAACTGGGACATAAGGTAATATATTGAGACCAGCGGATTGTGTTGTGCTGTTCAAATGTATTCTGCTGCCATTTGTACTAGGTCAATACACTGTAATTACTGCTTACCCAGCAACAGTCTGTTGCAACAGGAGTTTAAACCTTGCTCTGATGTGGTTTTATAGCTTTTTAAAAATAAGCAAAAGTGACCTGCCAAGTAGCTGTATATAATATACAAAAACTCATCTTTGCTGCATTTACTTTTGAGATTTTTCCACTCAGTGACAAAATGGACTTTCAGAGTAGAAAGTTGTGATGTTGCATGCAGACTGTTGCTATGGTTCCTATAGCTATTAACATGTGGCTTTTAAAAAGTGAAAAGGAAAAAATCCTCCCAGAAAGCAGTATCTGAGTTACAGGCTCAGAGATAAAGTAATTAAAATTGGCATTTTAACTTGTAGGATTGTGTGATGATGCTTTTCATTTGGAAGTATAAAACAGGTTAACACAGGATCTGTATTGGAAACAAAGGTTGCTTTTGAGACATAATGTGAATTTCATTTCAGATCAGTCCCCACCATGACATCATAATTTGCCACTTAGAAATCAGTGGAAAGTGGCAAACTTTTATGTTGCTGCATTATCTTCTGAAGATTGAGCAGTTAATATGGAAAGGCCCTTGTTTGTGGGTGCAATGCAGTGTATCACAAGCAACAGCCGACTGTAATGGTGCATACCTATCTCTATATCTCCTTCAGCTAGCGACCGTTAGGGATTTTTATGTGCTTTGTAACCTATTACACTAATAGCAGCAGACAATCGAAGACTTTCAAGGAGAGCTAACAGCTGCCAATTCATGACATAGAAGTGTAATATGGAAGCTTTTTTGAGGGTTTTTGTTTTTGTTCTACTTCTTCCATTAAGACTGGAATCAAGCTTACATGTAAACTCTTGGTAATTTAAGTTTCCTTTTGTGTCATAAAATGTAAAACTGTCTAATTTGAAAAATATGTAGGTTATGAAAAATAAAGATTTAGGCACTGTTGAAGTCTTGATTTTTTTAATTAAATGATTCAACGGTATCAGTCACTACCTTTTTTGCTCACCTTTGTGGAGAGTATTGTGTCAAGATTGCTTTATATTATGGATGTTTCTCTGCTGTGAATAGATTTGAAATGAGAGTTTATAAACAATGGTGTAAAGATTAAGCCTCGTAAAAACATCTTCACAATTTAAATAGACGAGCAAACAATTGCACGCCTTCATTAGGGAACAGTTAATGTAGGAGTGATGCTTGTCTCAATGGACATTGATCTTTTTATAAATGCTTCCATTGCAACCCCTTTTGGGGATTTATGATTGTCTCAATATTTTGGGCTTCAATTTTGGATTGAAACTTAGTGGTCCTGGTGCATGACTCTTTCAGTCTAGAGAACCGTAAGGCACTACTTCAATTACACTATTTGGCTATTAAATGGAAAAAAGTGTTTTGGATACTCTGCCCTCCAGGTTTTAAAAAAAAAACAACACATAAAACTAAATAATTGAAGTCCTTTTTTTTTAATCCAGCATATGAATTGGCTGCATTTAGTATTTACCAGTTGCAAGGACCAAGTTTAATGTTAGAAAAATAGATGCTGGGTTACCCAGCAAGTCTTAATGTTTTATCATGTGTTGTGTATTAAAGAGCCTTTAGAGCACTGAACTCTCAATGAGACCTGTGTGTGGTAGAATAGCACTGTCATTGGATGCTGTTTGCTAGGCGGACACCTAAATGTCTGTGTGTTATTTCCGTTTCCCCTATTGCCACCACTAATGGCAGCTCTCAGAGGGAGAAACATTTGGGGTGCCATTGTAAACCAGCTTCTTGTATTTTAAACGCCATAGGCTTCTTTATACTAGGAAAGTTGATTGTGTTAGCTAAATAATTATTGGAGCAGTAAATACTGAAGAGGATAAGTCACTGCTTCAGAGCAATCTAGAGCTCTTGGTAAACTGGGCACAAGCAGCCTATGTACACCTCTATCCCAATATAACGCAACGCGATATAACATGAATTCAGATATAACACGGGAAAGCAGTGCCCCGGGGGGGCAGGACTGTGTACTCCGGTGGATCAAAGCAAGTTCGATATAACGCAGTTTCACCTATAACACGGTAAGATTTTTTTGGCTCCCGAGGACAGCGTTGTTTCAAGGTAGAGGTGTATTTTAATATAGCTAAATGTATCTGGGATTGAAGAATGAAGGCTATACTTACACAGTGGGAGACTCTATCCTTGGAACTAGTGATTCAGAAAAAGTTTTGGAGGCCATGGTAGATAATCCACTAAACATGAACTCCCAGTGTGACATTGTGGCCAAAAAGCTAGGGATGCATACATGGGAATCTTGAGTAGTAGGTTATTTTAACTTCTGGATTGGCACTGTTCTGACCACTGCTGGAATACGGTGTCTAGTTCTGGTGCCCACAATTCAGGAAGGCTGTTGATAAATTAAGAGGGTTCAGAGAAAAGCTACAAGAATGATTAAAGGTTAAGAAAACATGCCTTCTAGTGATAAGCTCCAGGAGTTCAATGTATTTAACAAAGAAGATTATGGAGTGACCTGATTAATAGTACTTATAGAGGGAACAAATATTTAATAATGGGCTCTGCAGTCTAGCAGAAAAAGGTGCAACATGATCCAATGTCCGGAAGTTGAAGCTAGACAAATTCAGAGTGGAAATAAGGTACACATTTGAACAGTGAGAGTAATTAACCTTTGGAACAGTTTGCCAACAGCCATAACAATCTTTAAACATCCAGTATTTTTTTCTACAAGATCTGCTCTAGATATTATCTTGGGGAAGTTCTATAGCCTATGCTGTGCAGCAGGTCAGAGTAAGATGATCGGTGGTCCGTTCTGGTGTTGGTGTCTATGAATTTACATACTGTGTGTGTTATGGTTAACGGTGACTGGCTGACAGTGTTAAACATGGCACATCCTTGTCTCTAGGTTTGTGTGCTTAGTATTCTGTTAGAAGGATTATATGCATAGGACGTTACTGAACAGCAAAGCAGGGTATCCATCTGCAATGAGTTAGCTTTCTGCCTAGTAACCTCCCATGTGCACACTGCTCCAGTGCTCTAAAAGTACTAGTGTGCGCTTTGACTTACTATACTTTACAAGTCATAAGAGCCAGAGTGCACTCTGGTACTTTTAGTGTGCAGTGCTAGTGTTTGCATGGGATGGTATTGCACGGTAAGCTAGTGTGCTATAGATTCACACCATGGCTTGCTGTTCACTAATGTCTCATGTAGACAAGTCCTTAGTTAATGTATTCAAACACAAAGTAACTTCACAGTGCAAACAAAACCGTCATCTAACCTAGGGGTTCTCAGACTTTTTTTGCTGCCCCCCCCCTTGAAAAATTTCAGACTATCTCCCCCTTAAAAATAAATAAATCAATAATTTGCTATCACTTTATTTATTTTACATATTCATAGGAGCATTAAATTAAGCATGTAGTCATTATCCCTGCAGCCAAAGACGCTAAAACCTTTCAAAAAGTTTGAAGTAGACTTACCATATCTCAAGTTATCAAATAGAGGACATTGCCCAGGGGAAGGGCGATACAGCAATATCATACTATGCCTCCCTTACTTCTGCACTGTTGTTGCTGGTGGCGGCGCTGCTTTTGGAGCTGGGTAGTCAGCCTGTAGCCACCACTGTCTGGCTACCCAGTTCAGAAGGCAGTGCTGCTGCAAGCAGCAGTGCAGAAGTAAGGGTGTGGCAATACCCATACCAACTCGCGAGCCCCCCTACAATGGCCTTACGACCCCCTTTGGGTCAGAAGCCCCAGTTTGCGAAACGCTACTCTAACCTGCTGAGAGCACATTTAGAAAACATGGTGACTAAGAATACAAGTATCCCTACAGCAGCATGTCTCAAAGCCTGGGTTAAATGACTCAGACTTGTCCTACAGAGCTAAAAATAATAATGTAGACATTCTGGCTCAGGCAGGAGACTAGCCTCCGAAACCTGGCCTGGGAAAAGGTCCCACAGCCTGGGCTCCTACCTGGGGCCAAGTATCATATCTACTAAGTTTTTAGCTCCATAGCATAAGCCTAAGCTCGTTGCCCCAAACTGAGAGACTTGCTTCTACAGAGAATTTTTTTTTTCTGGGTAGACGTACCCTGAAACATCGGAAGGCGGCTTACACTAGAGCTACAATTGGTGAAGTAGCACTGGGGGTGGGATTTGGATTCTAAAGTGACCAAGGCTTAACTAGCATGAGTATAGCCAAAACGAGTGAGTGCCTTCTCCACGGAGATAGCAGTAGTTTGAAAAATATTTCTGCAAGTGGTGCACTGACATTAGTATTGAACAAACACAAACTATTCAGTTTTATGCCACTAGAAATAGAGGAAAAAGCAATGATGGGAAGGATAATCATCAAGTGAGTATTCTGCAAGTTTTTGGCACAAAATATGCTAGCTGACTTGTTCTCAGACTCTAATCCTAGATTCCATTTCAGAGGACGTCTACACTGCAAATAAAAACCTGTGGCTGGCCTGTGCCAGATGACGGGCTCATGGGGTCTGGGCTGTGAGGCTATGTCATTACAGTGTAGAATTCCAGGCATGGACTGGAGCCTGGGCTCCAAGATCCTGCAAGGTGGGAGGGTCCCAGAGCTTGGGCTGCAGCCCAAACCTGCAAGTCTGTTTCACTGCAGTTAAACAGCCCTGTAGCCCAAGCTAGCACAGGTCAGCTGTAGGTTTTTATATGCAATGTAAACATACCCAAGGTCTTATTTTATAGCATATCCTGTATACGTTTAGTCTTTTTTAATATATAATAGCTGTAGAATCTTTGATTTTAAACTTCTTACTCTATTGACTAGCCTAAGGTTTGGTCTACAGGAAAAGCTTTACCAGTTCAGTGAGGGGTGAGATTTTAGTTTAAAAAAAAAAAAAGGCTATATTGTTACATGTCCTAGTCTGGATACTTGTTTCCCTTCCTGTATGTGAATAGGCTGTACCAATATAGCTGCATCCACACTAGAGCAGGGGTTCTCAGACTGAGGATCGGGACCCCCGAGGAGGCTTGCTATGTGAAAGGGGTCAGCAGTACAAAAGTTTGAGAACCACTGCACTGGAGGGAGTGTACCACTATACTAGCATAGTTTAAAGCAGCACAACTTTCAGACACTCCCTGCAGTGCCACATTTTGAAAATATTTTTGGTACACCAGTCGGGCTCCAGATTACTTAGTTTGGGTGGTAATTTTATCACTACTGTGTTGGGAGAAGTTTGTTAACTTTCTTTACTCCCCCCCAAAAAACTGTTGTAAGACCATTTATGGAAAAACTTCAATTTGAGGAGACTTGTGTGTGCCCTTATTAGGTTCATTTGAATACTAACACTTTTCACCATTTCAGTAGCTTTATGTTCATATTTACTGTAGGTCGACGGTTGTCTGAAGAGCAGTAAATCTATTATGGTGAAGGGCACTCTGAGGGAAGAAAGGATAGATGGATAAACTTGGAGTCATAAAACTGATGGCGAGGATCAGTAGATGCACATAATTATCAAAACAGATGGAATTACAGGTGCCTAATAAAAATGCCTCTTAAATGTTATGCCATTATGGCTCCAGTTCTGGACACGTGCCATGCACAAACTCCCACACCTTCCTGCAAAGGAAGGGGTCCTGTTGTGACCTGCTCTTCAGATCCCAGGAGGATTTCTGCCCTACCTACACCCACATCTGCCTCTCCACTCTAACAGCTCTTAAAAGCTTATCGCTACTTCTAAAAGTCTCTGCCTTTCTCCCCTACTATGAATATCCTTCCTTCAAGCTCTGCCACTTTCCCCACTGCTCTGGCAGTTTAATCTTGTAATTCTTTGCTATAAAGTCACCCATGACCTAATATGATTTGATGTTTGCTGATCCTCACACGTCAATAGCAAGGTGTTTTCATAGATCAGTGTATTCTGTGCATTGTAACACTTTCAATGTATGTTGAACTTAATTTTTCCTTTGCCCCCCTACACACACTCACTCACATTGTTAATGTGGTATGTTTAAAAGTCCCTGGAATAAAATCAGTTTTAGATTAAATGTGTCAAATTTGGTTTTTTAGATTTTGGGATCCCAGATTAGTTTTTAGTGCAAATTCAACAAGTGTGTGGGCTGCCTCCGAATATTTATAGTTATTGCTGACTTTCCAGTGAGTGTATGATGTATAGTTGTTCAGTTCTATCATGCTAAAATCTAAGCATGCTTCCTACATTCCATGTTGTGTGGAACAAGTCCTAGCTGCGCTGAAGGAAACTTCCTTTGTGAGCACTATGGCAACTGGAAAGTGCTGGTTAGAGGTGCTGCTCCAAGTGATAAGCACCATATTGACTCCATTTTCTTGCTGTGAAGCATGTGTTCTTATTCATTGAACTAGCTGTTTCCCTGGTGGTGAATAGTGAGAAAATGCAAAGGCTTTCTCTAGTTGTGTTAGACAGCTCTCACGGAGATTGATGTTCTGGAGATCCTGGTCAGTATCCTGCATAATAGTGGTCATGTCCCTTCCTCTGACTGCTAAAATTTAGTGAGGGAAGGTATTGAAACCTTTGAAGGATCATTCATTACATGACAGCATGGTGACATCTTTTATGTGAGTATTTGAGACTGGAAGCCAAGCCAAAAGGGAACAGTCGAGGCTTAAGTGAACTTGGAAATAGCAATTCCTTTCCTGTTAAAATTCTGGCTTTGGGGGAGGGGCTAATTTGCCTATCAACAGTGGGAAGTGGAAGATAAACAACTTGAATTTAGCAGTGTGCTCACCAGCATATTACCTAGCTTGACTGCACTACTGTGCATACTATTACTTCATTGCGTTCTGACATAACTGGAAGGTTGAGCATAACATCACTTTTTCTGTTGCAAATTTGTTTTTCATATTTCAGCATTTGCAGTTTGCTTGATTCAGTCATGTGGGAGAAGTGGATTTTGTTGCCATCTTACCACCCGTGGAAAAGATGAGTGATTAGCATGCTCCATGTGGTTTTACTAATGTTCAAGAGCTGGTCCCTATATGCCTGAGATCAGAGATTTCTAGCAAGTAATATCTATTGTCTGTGCAGTTGCCCTCATGTTTCAAACCAAGGTCAGTATGGACAGATGCCCCTCTAGTTCCCTGTTACCACCAAATGGCCTGAGTTAGAATCCTCTGTGTCCATAGATACCTCCATGTTTCCTCTTCAGAAGCTGTAAATATATTGTACATAGTTTAATATTTTTAGTCTTTATACTGTAAGACTAAAACACTAATTAGTATAGCTTAGCTTTTCCCCTCCTTGGGGAGTCTCTCCCTGTGGACAAAGACAAGGCCTGGAGTCTCAGGCTTACGAGCTGACTCTCCTGCCCCTGCTCCTCTATGACCAACTAATACAGGCACTGCCTCTAGAGCCTGGGAGAGGTTTCATATCTCAGCTACATGCAGCATTTGCCACGCCTTGCCTTCACTAACCCATTAGGGGTGAAAGCTCTATCTAAGGAAACATTTTGTGGAGATGGCCAGGAGCCTTCAGTCAGATCCAGTCCAGTGAGGCCTCAATGAGCAGCACCCCTTGGCACACAAGTTCAGGAGTGAAAGCCAGAGCTGAGCAAGGAATCATCAACTGGGGCTTCTCATGAGAGTAAGAGTCACTCTTGTAAACACAAGGTGAGATCTCTTTCCAGGTCTGCTTCCAAAAGAAGGGATCCTTCTGAATCCTTGCATGTGGGTCCTAAGGATTTCAGCCTGTTTAAACACTCTAAACATGAGGATAAGTCATGAAGCAGAAAGGATCCACCAGTACCAGTGACAGCTCTGACTCAAGCCTAAGAATCAGCACCACAACCACCATCTAAGAGTTCCCAGTTCGACACTTTGGCAGTACTCGCCCATACCTGGAAGGACCAGCCATCCAGTGTGACCATGGTTGTACTGTATCTGTCAGTTTTAATTACTGGAACACCCTATGCTCTGGGACTAACTGAAACCTACAGTTCCCTGAAGGATATCTTCACCCTTCTCTATCCTCAATCTCTTCTTCTTTCAGGACCAATCCTCCTGAGAGACACTTTAACACCAGAAAAGGAAAAGATGAGATGGGGATGCTTCCCTCTCCCACCCATAGGCAGGAGCTTTCACCCACTGGTATTGACAGCTCCACCAGTCCAACAGAAACCAGCCTTGTCTCTGGATGAATCAGAAGCTCTAGATGGACCATCCCTCCCACCCCCCACCTAGGGAGGTGAGTTCAGACAAGGACTTTGATCTGAAGTCCATCTTCCATTCTGATACGACAGTCCAAGGGAACGATGGTATCTGATGCCCTGGGATCCCCCTGACCTGTCAGACCCTCATATTGACCCTATTGAGATCTATGGAATTCCTGCATTAGATGTGCCGGATCTGTCCATGAGTCCCATTGACCATCTCCTACACAATACCAACTGGCTCTGAGTATGAGGGACAGGAAATTGAGCCAGATCCACAGGCAATGGTGGTAGCAGGTGTTTCATTATCCTCACCAGGTGAGGCAATAGCCTCATATTTGCCATCCCTACCTGACAACCACAAGTTCTGCTAAAGATTTGCTGTGACAAAATACCGGTCATTCTCCTAGCACCTTACTGGCCCAGATAATTCTGATTTCTGGACCTTCTGCGAATGTCATCCCATCCTCTCCTCAGCACCTTCCCAAAACTTTTAAATCACAAGAACAGCAAGACCAGTTATCCCAACCCAGGCCCCCTTCACCTCACAGCCTAGTATTTGGATAGGCATCAGATTTAAGATGTCCATGCATGCAAGCTGGTGAGTCTATTCTCAATGAAAGTAGAAAAGACTCCACCAGAAAATGTTACTTGTCTGAATGGAGACATTACTTTTTTTCCAGGTAGAGAAATCAGTCCTCTCCAGAACCTGCAGATATCTCTATTTGAGACTTTCCTGTCCCTGAAGACTTTAGGGCTTTCTGTTAGTTCCCTGTGGGTCTGTCTAGCAGCAATCAGTGCCTTCTATCCTCTGTTTGAAGGACACTCCATTTTTATTCGCCCAACAATAATTAGATTTGTGGAAGGTCTGGCTAGGACCTTCCCACCCGTGATGAAATCTGCATCACAATGGAACCTCAACCTCATATGATCAGTACTTACCAGACCACCCTGTAAATCACTGGCCACATGTTCTGTGTCCCACCTTTACATGCAGGTCACTGTTTTTAGTTCCCATCACATTGCCAGAAGAGTAAGTGAACAGGGAGTACTCATGGCTGACCTGCCATACACATAAGGAGACTGTTCAAAATTTGTAACTAAGGTAAATTCACAAATCAATCTGACTTACTAGTATTCTTTCCAAAACCTCATGCTTCCAGTGAGAGGAGACTTCACTCACTGGATGTCAGACAAGTTTTGGCACTCTGCCTGCAAAGAACTGAATCCATTAGGATTCAATAATCATTAGGATTATTTTTTGCATTAGCTGCTTAGAGACTCCCATAATTCATCTTACCCTGTGTCATTCTTTATCCATGGGCATGTATTCCTCCCCTGGATCAGGTGGGAATCCATTCCACTACAGTATAAGCAACCTTAACATTCTCCCTTTTGAGAGGTACCTATACTGCACATCTGTAGGGCAGCTACCTGGAGCTCCATCCATCCGTTCATGAAACATTACACATTAGTTAAAGCCTATTCTGGAGATGCAGCTGTTGGGCCAGCAGTATTACAAGAGTCATACCAACTGCATTTTTGCACCCTCCTCCTATTTAAGTATTGCTTACCAATTGCCTGTGGGGAATACTCAGGGAGCAGCATTCAAAGAAATGGAAATTACTTACCTGCAGCTGGAAGGTCATCAAGATGTGAGGTCCATATTTGCAAATCACTATCAACCATCCTTTTCCTCTGATTCGAATCCTTATGATTCATGGTAACAGTGGAATTGGAGAGGCGTCCATCAGGAGAGCAACTGTGCAGGCACTGACCAAAAGATATCGTTAGAAATCTCTGATCTCAGATACCCGGTATGCATGTGTGGAATACAGGTAGGGGCCACCCGTTTTGAAGAACCTCCAGCTACAAGTAAGCAAGTTCAATTTATTAGTCTTACATCTTTTGCCTGACCAATAAAATTAAGGGAAGCAAAATTATTCCCTGTAGGTCTGGTGTCTCTGTGAAAGAGTGTTAACCTTGTGTTTTTTAAAATGACCTCTTAGTGGTCTACAAAGAATTTACTAAAGGTAAATCTGTGAAAGAAACTTTGCCTTATCTGTTCAAGGTTGTCCTATTGTCTGTGAACCTGCTCTCCTCTGACACCTCTGGCACCTTGTGCCTAGAGTTGGACTGAGGAGCTCATTCTGTAGAGCTATCTTTTCTGAACAGGTTTCAGAGTGGTAGCCATGTTAGTCTGTAATCAGCAAAAACCACGAGGAGTACTTGTGGCACCTGATAGACTAACACATTTATTTGGGCATAAGCTTTCGTGGGCTAAAACCCACTTCATCAGATGCATGGAGTGGAAAATACAGTAGGAAGATTATATATTTTATATAGCACAGTACATGGAAAGATGGGAGTTGCCTTACCCAGTGCAGGGGTTGAGACAAATCAATTAAAGTGGACTATTATCAACAGGATGAAAAATCACTTTCGTGGTGGTACTCAGGGTGTGGTTCATTTCGAACAGTTAACAAGGTGTGAGTAACAGTAAGGGGAAATTAGCATGGGGAAATTTAGGTTTTTTTAGTTCTTGTAGTGACTCATCCATTCCCATCTTATACCCAAATAAATTTGTTAGTCTATAAGGTGCCACAAGTACTTCTCATTGTTTCATCTTTTCATAACTAGATCTGTTGCATCTTTCTCTGCAAAAGTTTTCAGTTTTCACTCTGGTATCTTGGGTTTCCTAGTCTTTCTGAGACTAAATGTCCAGCAGGCTGAACTCTTGTATGTGATGCTAAAATATTTAAGGGAAAACAATCTGCCATGTGTATTGTTTGCTGAACCTTTTAGGCCTGGAATCAGGAATTGGCCTTGCAAGGTGAAGTGTTTTTTATTGGAGAATAAAGCATTGTGCTCTGTTGCTTTGAATTTTTAGAGATTCTTCAATTTCCCTGGGTACCTGAAGAGCCAGTTCTCGTTTAAAATTTTCTATTAAAACTGGTTTTTCAATGGAAAATTGTTTGACTAAACAAAATTTGTTTGCCAAAAATGTCTGGCTCCTGCAGAAAACTGTTCTTAGAAAAACATCAGAAAACCAAAATGTTTCAGCTGAAGTGCCTTATGCTCCCATTCTCATCTCTAGGACAGGTTCCCCAGTCTTCCATGATGAATCACAGCAGCATTTCGGAGTCAAAATATTTCAGTTTTCACCCCAAAGCTCAATTTTCTGGGGGAATAATCCTTTCCCCACTAGTCCTAGTATTGTCTTTCTTTTTATACGGATTTGGTGATGGGATGGATTGATTTTTTAAATCAAGGTGATTTAAATCACCACCTGGAAAACTTTCACCAATCATTGATTTTAATCGTTTCCATTTTTAACGGTTTTCTAAAGAGAGGTACATTTTCATTAGTTGGTATAGCCATTAAAATACGTTGATTTACAACTAGAGAACCTTCACAGTAGCTTCGGTTACAGCCTTGCTGCCTAGGAGAGTACTCTATAACAAAATACATTTATTTAAGCAATTATATAGCTTAATATTTTCCGATTGTTATTGACTAATTGCATATTTTAGCATGTTAGAAAATGGTGAATGATATTGCTTATTTAGGAGAGAATTAATTTTTTGCTCAGGATTTGTCAAGCTGTATTAGGATGGTAACTGGAATTTAAGCACACAAAACAGCTTATAACATTCATTAAACAAAACAAGCCTTAGTATAACCTACTGTGCCATATTTGTAAAGCTTGACTTTAAAAGTTAGATGTTCCACCGATTCTTTCGTTATATAGAAAAGCAGTCCTGGACTCAAAATTTTTGATAGAGGCTCATGAATTCATCATATTTTTTGTTTTAATATATTTGGGGATAATAAATAGTTTAGGATTTAAAACATTTTGTATTAAATTCAGAATTATTTTGAGTGATTTTTAAAAAGAAATGTTAAATTGAAATAATGAAAAACTGATTTTTTCTCCATCTGGTGTGGTAGAGCTATGTCTACTTTTAGGGGCTTGTGTGGATTCCATTACCATAATATTTGAATGCTTCATAGTCTTCCTGGTATTTATACTCTCAACCCCCATGTAAGGGGAAGAGGTACTAGTAGCCTGATTTTACAGGTAGGGGATGGAGGTGCAGAGAGATTAAGCCTCACACTGGAAGAATGTTGTGGAGCAGGGAATTGAACCTGGCTCTCCTGGGTAGTACGCTGATTACTGGACCACATTACTGCTCTTACTCTAGTGAAGTAAAGAAACTAAATGGAGGATGAGGGGTATCAGTTGTGCCCCTCAGATTGCTAGCATCTCTTTACTTAAACCTCTAATTAAAGAGGGGATGGGCTGACTCAATGAAAAGACTTCTGGCATGGGCTATAAATTGCTCTTCCTAAGTGCTGAGGAACACACATTTTTTGAGGATATAAATTTACAGGGACTGGAGATTTGGATGGCGATGCGCAGTGGCCCTCCACCTTTTTAGGGAGCTCAATTCAAATAGATTCCTTCCTTAAGGGTAACACCCAGAAAGGCATTTGTGACCTGCTTTTTTGTGACAGCTAGAGATTTAAGAAGTGGGACACAGGTTCTCACCAGGGAACAAATGCCACCTGTGTTCTCACGATAAGTACCAGCCAGCTTAACACTGTGATGGAATTGTGGAGCCTGAAGAGAGTTGCGATATCCCTTGCTGAGCAAAAATGGAGGTAAACTGAAATATAACCAAGGGAGCCAACAAGATGTGCGCTGGTTTGCTTTTATTTATCTTTTTAGCTGTTTCCGTCCTTTCTCTTGTCTTTAGCTTGTAATCTCTTCAGAGCAGGGACCATACATTGACACAGTGTGTAGCCTGCTGTAGATTTTTACCTCAATATTGTGAATTTCCTCAGGCAGTTCAGATGGCAACAGCAATCTGGAATGGCTGATTACTTGAAGCTTTTATTTCAAGTAATTTAACTGCTACTTTTAGCACTTAGTGGGGTCTGTTGACTTCCTCATGAGTGTGAGGGAGGTGGAGTCAAATTTGATCTTCCCAGTTGGCAGTGACCTGGCCTAACCGCTGTCTGGAAGGGAGGCTGACCTGGTTTGGCTGCTATAGTTACTAGGTGGAATTTAGGAGCTGAATAACTGCTGTGTGAACCAAAGAGTCAAATCCCCGCTCAGTACAGGGTTGATTCAAGCTGAACTCCTCAGAGATGCTGCTATTTGTGCACTGAAAATCAGCCCTTTAAGTACCTTTTTCCTGCATGAGGTGTTCCACTGAAGTACTGCGGAAAACTGCTAATTACATCAGACTCCTGTAAGCCAGTTTAGAAACTGGCAATTCTTGGGCAAAACTGCAGTTGATGGACTCTATAATATCAGCAAAAAGAACAAGAGTACTTGTGGCACCTTAGAGACTAACATCTATAATATCAGAAGCCCGGAGCTGTCTTTGTGCTGCTGATAGAGACGGAATTAGCTTGGGCAGCTCCCAAAAGCAATCGGCACATCTCTCTGGCAGTGGTTCCTAGGTGGGGTGGGGTGTCTCTGTACACTACCCCACCCACAGTTCCCAGCCAATGAGAGCTACAGAGTCTGCGCTTGGGTTGGGGGCAGCACACAGAGATCCCCTGCCTGCCTCAAGGGCTGCAGGGACATGCCTGTTGCTTCTGGGGGTGGCATGGAGCCAGGGCAGGTAGGGAGCCTGCCTTAGCCCCACTATGCTTCTGGAGAGGGAGAAGTTGATCAGCGGGCATGCGGACCCCGAAGGGTCCACAGATCCCAGTTTTAGAAATGCTGTTGTAGATAATAGATGGCTCGGTGTCTGTGGCAGTTGCTGGATCTGTGAAGATAAGTGTTATCCATGGGTTTCTTGTCTATAGATTTGTAGGGCTCCATTGCTGTCACTGATCGTAGTGTCCAGCAAGTTGATACTGGTGTGGGAGTCTTCTAGAGAGGGGGGGTGGATGAGGCGGGGGCGGGAAAATGGTTGGCCAATAAATACATAAAAATCTGANTTAGATCATCTGTCCAAAGGCTGAAAATATCATGGGTGTATCAAAACACGTAACAATGGTTAGCTAGATGGTGAGTTGTGATTCTTCCATATTCCACTGATTAGTGTTCCAGTGTTGCCTTGTGCTCCTCAACCTTCTTGTATCCGCTTGTCATCTTACACTTAGATTATAATCCTTTTCTGGGCAGGGACTGTCACCTTATGTATGTACGATGCCAAGCACAATGGGAGTCTTGATCCATGATCCCTAGGCATTACCTCTACACTACTAGCTTTTAAAGTGCTTATGTAGGGTGCATGATGCTTCAGACATAAAAGTAAGAGGAGAACCCTTCCACGTGGAATTTAAAATCCGTATGAAGTGGAAATCCATCAACCTCATGAAAAAACTCGTACAGATACAGACTCATTACACAAAGGAAAATTATTTCCCTATGCTAATTTTTCCCCTACTGTTACTCACACCTTCTTGTCAACTGTTGGAAATGGGCCATCCTGATTATCACTACAAAGGTTTTTTTTCTCCTGCTGATAATAATCCACGTTAATTGATCAGTCTCGTTATAGCTAGTAACGGCAACACCTATTTTTCATATTCTGGGTCTATATCTTCCTACTGTATTTTCCACTGCATGCATCCAATGAAGTGGGTTTTAGCCCACGAAAGTTTATGCCCAAATAAATTTGTTAGTCTCTGAAGTGTGACAAGTACTCCTCATTCTTTTTGCTGATACAGAGCAACACGGCTACCACTCTGAAACTATTCCCATATCAGTTGGAGGAGGAAAGTATGTGTTGTGTGCGCACATGCTCTCATGAATGTTCACCTTCAATATAAACCTGTTATGCCTCATCTGCTCCCCTGGTGACCCATGAGCTAGAACCTTGCATGGTAAGCGAACTCTTTCCTTGTTTGTTTGTAATTAAAGTTCACAACCTTCAACTCTCCTACCTTAGAGTTAAAATATTAATACAGCATGAAAATACCTACATTAACGCAATGCAGAATAAAAAGCAAGATGGTTGGAGCTTCTTTGTTGAGGGGTCATGCAATGAGAGAAGGGCTTGATGCAGAAATCGCTGCATGAAATTCTATGGCCTTTTATTATGCAGGAGGGCCAACCAGGTGATCAGTGGTCCCTTCTGGCTTGAAATCTACCAGTATCTGATGAAACACTCCCTGCCCCAACTTGATTGGCAGACCACACAACTGATGAAGTAACTGAGTAGAGAGATGCCAGAAGAGCAGTTTGGATGAAGACGGTGGTGGTGGTTGTGCACAACAGTATGGGAAGTAAACTCTGGTAAGGAGATGTATGGAGGAAGGCATGAATGCTAGACAAAGCAAGGGGGGATTAAGATGAGAAGGGACTAGGAGTAAATGATGGTGATATTGGTAAGAGCAGTTCTGTAGCCTTGACTTTGAGAATAACAGGAAGAGAAGTATGGTCTTGTGGTTAAGGTTGCGACCTGGGACTCTGGAGACCTGACTTTAATCCCCCACTCTCCCATTTTATTTTGTCTGTGCCTCAATTCTCAATCTGCAAGATGGAGGTAATGGGAGTTATGTTAATTATGAGCCCCTCATACTATGGCGATGGGGACTGTTTATGGGCAGGCTAGAGAAGATTCAGTGTTGCTTGATTCAGATGAGGGAGATGGCAGTGAAGGCCTTTGAAAAGGGAAGTGATAGTGATCAGGAGTCGAAGATGGTGATTGATTTTGGCCTGTTTGACAGGCAGCAATGACACTGAAAGGCGACATGATGTACAATGACCGAGGCCATGGCCTGGGTTTTATTAGCTGGGGTTCAGAAGGAAGGACTGTAGAAATGTGGCAGCAGGGTTTGACCTGGACCCAGATGTGAAACTAAGCTAATTCCAAGACTGTGACTGAGTGAGTGGCAGGTCAGATCATACCATTCTTCAAAAACATGTACTCACACAACCTGTATCCTTGAGCACTTTAAAACCAGCTCCCGTAATGAACACTACAGCACTGACTTCATACCAATAAACAGCATAATAGAGAGAGATGATCTTTTATCTGTTCCCCTTCTCACTCAGTCTAATCCAATAAGCTATTTAGAATGAAGAATAGGTGGTTCATGATATCAGAATGATGAAATGAAAAGGTCTTACTCATTTCATATCCCAAAAGATGCACCACCCTAAAAGAACCAATGCTGTCTCATGCTGAGAGGCTCTTACTGGGCCGGGGGTCAGTTCTTCACTGCTTCTTTTTCCAAGCTTGCTTGTCATCACTAAGAACAACTGATCCACTGTGCTGCCTCTGAAACATCTGACTCACTGTAAATTGAGCTGGGGGGCATCTGATATGATGTAGGGGACTGGATGAATCAGGGGATGAGTAAAAGAATACTGGAACTGGTTATCCATTCAAATCCATTTCAAGTCAGCAGTGACTGGGGTGCATCTTCACTGCAGAGTGCACTTGGATTAGCCTAGCTCAGGTGTGAGTGGCCACACCGCAAAGCTATACTCAAGTTACTTCCCAGGGCATATCCCATAGGCTGTGTTACTCTGAGTTGTTTCACAGTGTATTCTGTGAGAACTTGACTTTTCTCCTGGGCCCCCTTGTGGAAGAGTTCTTAGCCCACTAGCTCAGGCATGCTCTAGACCGGTGGTGTCCAGCCTGTGGCTCCGGAGCCACACGTTAATATGCTGCTCCTTGTGTAGGCACAGATTCCAGGGATGGTACTACAGGCACCAACTTTCCAGTGTGCCAGGGGGTGCTCACTGCTCTGTCACAGGCCCTTCCCACTCCCTCCCCTGAGCCTGTTGTACCCTCACTCCTCCCCGCATCACCCTAGAGCCTCCTACATGCCACAAAACAGCTGATCCAGATATGCAGGAGGGAGGGGGAGCAGTGTCGAGTTTACAATGGCTCCATGGAGCTGGGCTCATGCTCAGAAGGGGTCCTGGCCTGCTCTGTTTGCACTGTGCCCCGAGACCTTGCTGGATCCCCACAGCCCACCACTTGCTCCTCTCGGCCTGCATCCACTGTGCTGCCTCTGAAACATCTGACTCACTGTAAATTGGGCTGGGGGGCATCTGATATGATGTAGGGGACTGGATGAATCAGGGGATGAGTAATAGAATACTGGAACTGGTTATCCATTCAAATCCATCTCAAGTCAGCAGTGACTGGGGTACATCTTCACTGCAGAGTGCACCTGGATTAGCCTAGCTTTGGCAATGTACGTTGGTAAATTCTGGCTCCTTCTCAGGCTCAGGTTGGCCACTCCTGCTCTAGACTTCCCCTTTTGTCATGCTCTAGACTTCAGTCTGTGACTTCTGTTCCCACCAGAGGCCAAAGCATAGATCCAGCACAGGACAATGACTGTTTCAGCTGTTGCCATTAATGCAACTCTGATTTTGGCAACAGGAGGCAGATATACAAATGATGAGATGTGGTGGAAGGCATTTTGACAGTGTCTTCTTACCCTGCAAAAGTGATGGCATGCATTGCTAAGAAGATAACACAGACTGCATGCAGACACAGCAGGGTGGAGACTGCTGAAGCAGGTTTGAATAGGTGTGGATTCCCCCTACGCTGGCAGGAGCAGTTCTGGAGCAGGACCAGCATAGTGGTGGGAGTACATTATCATACAGGCCTGGGATGACAAGTAGTGGGTCCAAAAGTTCTGCATGAGGAGGATCACCTCTCTGGAACTGTGTGGGATCTTGCTCTGGCCCTTCAGCACCAGGAAACACACACAAGAGATCAGACAAGTCCACAGGTAGATGGCAGTAGCAATCTGGAAGCTGGCTACCACAGATAGATACAGGTCTGTGGCTAATCAGTTTGGTGTTAATGAGTTAACTGTCAGTGCTGTGGTGATGGAGGTTTGTGAGGAAATTGTTGCTGTAGATTATCCAGGGGTAGTGAAGATGGCTAATATCCCAAAATAATAGCAGACTCTGGGGGAATAAGCTTCCCAAACTGTTTGGGGACTCCTGATAGCACATAGGTGCCCATTGTCTGCCTTCCCACCCGCACAAGGTGCACACAAATACGTAAATCAGAAAGGATACTACCTGCTCATTACCCAGGCCTTACTTGACTACAGAAGGAGGTTTAGGAACATCACATCACAGCTTCTGTCTTCCGGCTGAAGACAGAAGCTGCCACCGAATTGCCGCTGCAACGCATGTGCCGCTCTAACGGTACACGGACTGCCTCCGCCATCCACGGCAGCAATTCGGCACTCTGCTTGGGGCGGCAAAAACAGTAGAGCCGACCCTGTGTGTACAGGGGCCATTCGTGTTGTTACAGCCTCTGAGCCCCACACAACAGGAGAAGGCAGAGTGCTTTGACCAAGCGTGGGTTGATGCCTGTGCTGGTACAAGCAGCCAGTAAATGTGCCTCTGACCTTTGGGGCTGGCTCTAGGAGAGCCAGAGAAGTACTGGATACCTTGTGTGCCCACCTCCTTGGTTTGGAGGGGGAAATGAAGGAAGGGATAATGTAAGCACAACACTAGGGTGCTGTGTCAATCTACCTGTATTATCTTTACCAATATACATATAGTTAATCTGAGACTTCAAGAAAAGCTTTGCTTTGAACTTCCTGTCTTTCCCTAAGCACTCACGCATTGAGAGATTGAACAGCAAAATAACGTATTAAGTCAACACAAGTAGATCAGCTTCCACTAACTAAAGAAAGGGCAAACAAAATGGAGTGCAAAGAAAACAAAACATAAAACCCAGGGGTGCAATGTTCCATGCAATTGAATTTCACGTCATCAGTGCACCTGTTCTCCTTTCCCCATGGATGCAAAGAGTGGGAAGCCTTGGGTACATCTGCCCATGTGCACGTCCATTCATGGACTGCATTCACTGGCTCATTTCGCGCCCAGATTTGTCCAGTGGCTGCAGCACCTGGCAGCATGGAGAGAATGAAATTAGAGCAAGCTGGACTCAGGCTGGAGCAACATGTGCAGTCTGGACTAGCACATTCTACAGCCTGCTGGCCATCGTGTCAAGCAGCCACTCAGACAGTTCCCTCTGCTGTTGGCAGTCCTGTTCCCTCATCGCCCAGTTGTGCTTGACGTAGAGAGCTGCTATCTTTTTCTCTCTCTCCAGCATGGCCAGTGCTGCAGCCTGGTTCTGCCAGTCCTGCTTCAGCATCTCCTTCTGCATTTCCAGAAGCTGCTCTGACCTGTTGGCAAAGTCTTTCTGTATCTTTCCTGCAGCAGGTCATTCCTGGCCTCTGTTCTTTTCCCCTGGAGGGTCTGGACCCTTTCTCTGACAGTCGGTGCCACATGGGTACCTCACCCAGGGCCGGTGCAACCATTTAGGCGAACTAGGCGGTTGCCTAGGGTGCCAAGATTTGGGGGCACCAAAAAGTGGCGCCCCCAAAAAAATTTTTAAATGGTTGCAGCCACTGCTGCTGGAGGGGCTGAGCTGCCGGTGGCAGCAGCTGCCTGCAGCCGGCAGCCCAAGGTGTCCCCCGGGTCAAGGCGCCACCACGGCAGCCCAGGGCGCCCCCCCTCCCCGTCAGGGAGCCCCCGGGGTCAGCACGCCACCGCCGCAAGACAGCGCAGCCCAGGGCGCCCCCCGGGTCAGCACGCCCCTGGGTCAGTGCGCCGCTGCTGCAGCCCGGACAGCCCAGGGCGCCCCCGCCCCCGCGTCAGGGAGCCACCGCCACACGGGAGCCAGGGCCGCCCCCCCAAGGTCAGCACGCCCCCGGGGTCAGGAGCGCCTGCCGCAAGCTGGCAGCCCCAGGGCGCCCCCTGGGTCAGGGAGCGCGGCCGCGGCCCGCAGCCCCAGGGGCCTCCCCCGGCGTCAGGACGCCCCCCCTGGTCAGGGAGCCGACCAGGGCCGGCGCTTTCCCTGGGGCGCCAGCATGGGGGGGGGTGGCATTTTGCCGGGGGGGCCGGCAGGCAGCTCCAGTAGAGCTGCCGCAGTCGTATCCGCGGACGGTCTGCCAGTCCTGCCGCAGCCATGCCTGCGGCCAGAGCTGCGAGACCCCCGCGCGGGGCGGCGAAATGGCCCGGCGCCTAGGGCGCCAGAAACCCTAGCGCCGGTCCTGACCTCACCTCCACTGAATGAAACAGCTCGGTACTTTTCCATTCAGGTGGGGGGGGGAGTTTCTCCTCTTTAACCTTCTGCATCACAGCAAGGGAAAAATTTCAATTTTGGGGTTTAGTTTCCTCCATTTCTCTGCTCTGATACTGCTGTGTCCTAGGTTTCCTTCCCTCCCATCCCCCTACCTCCCATCCCTCAAGAATGACAAGTAATTAATTTTTATTTAAAAAATAAATATTGGCTTTCGTGGACAGGGACTGACTAGATCTTCTTCTTCCTTTTTTACTGGTAATGGAGTTAAGATAATCACAGGCTGCAGGGGCATTGGAAAATGTCAGCTTGCTGGAAATCCCTGAGTGGAAGAGGTGTTTCAGGCCTCTAGTAGAAAGCCATCCATCTATGCCATGGAGCTTTTCCTCACCAGGTGACTTCTAGGCAGATGAATGTCTGGAGGGGACTAATGAGCTTCAAGGGCAAGCGTGGAAAGTTGGCTCTTCCTAGAAACCAGACAAACAATCTGGAGTTTATGTTGTATGATAAGTTCTCTTGCATCATTACGCAAAGGGGACTAAAATTCAGCCAGTACTAATGGGATGCTGAAGTAGGATAGAGTAGCACAGAACTACCACAGATGTGCCTTTGCAACCTCCCCCACTTCCACCTGGGGCAGCCAGACACCAGACCTGCAGTACTGAAAGCTTTTGCAGGTGCTCTTGATTTAATACCAGCACATCTCATGCAATGAGACTTAATACTTAGGCTGCCTCTGAAAATGCTTCAGTGCTAGTTTCGGTGAAAGAAAACAGCATAAATACTTTGATGTTGCCAGTGTCACTGCATTTGCAGGCATTGGTCAGCTTGTACTAATCATCCCTGCTTTGCATGCACACAGCACTGCATGCCACAGTAAATCACTGGCTGCATGACTGGATTCCGCCCACACACACACTTGGAATCCAACTTGGATCTTAAGTGGCCAGGAAGCGGGTGGAGGGAGGAAAAGGAGAGCAGGATTAAAGACCTGACGCTGAGAGGGCCTCAACCATCCACAATTTACATTGACTTCATTGGGGATTATAGGTCCTCAACACTTCTCAAGATCATACTCATTTGCTTTCTCCAGGTCAATCTTGAGTTCCATTTGCAGGGAGATTTGGAGAAGCTGCCCATGTTGTAATTGTCGCTTTAAGCTTACACCATTGGCAAGCATGAGACCTCAAATGTCAAAATCAACCGGAAACCATTAGACTGTTCGATTAACAGCACTTAGCACCTTCCATTCAAAGACCTACATTCTTTTTTGCAAACATTAATATAACCTCTTATTGTGAAGGTACACATTACACCGATGAGGAAAATGAGGTAGAGAGAGAGATCAAGAGCTGAAATGTGACTTCTGTACTTTACCAAATTGGGGTGTAACTGTCTCATCCCTAAGCAGAATCTGCTTATGACCGCTATTTTATAGGGAGTCAAAGGCATCTTTCTTTTGTTGCACCTGAACTTGCTGGAAGAATATTTACGTAATTTAGATCAGAGCTTCAAGGGAGTTTTAAATGAAGAAAAGCTTTCAAAAGCTTAACTGTTCCCCTGTGGACCAGCTGAACTTTCCTGTTGCATTGCTGGCAAGAGAGTTCTCATCTAGCTAACAGATCTGACATGGTGGGATGAGATATCGCTCAGAGACAGAGTTTAAGAACAAGTGCAAATTAAATGAAGTGAAAAGTGTTAAATAGAGAACTCTTCCCTACTGTAAATATTGTGTCAAAGAACTTTGAGTTGTAATCTGACTAAGGCAGTGAGAGTGGAATGGTTTCATCCTCATGAGTTTACAAGCTAATTTACTTATCACAGCTTGCAAGAGAGCATTGCTGATGTGAAATGGTAGGTAGCCTGTGTTGCTCAGTGAATTTACCATGACTGCTATTTTGACAGGTAGGTGAGGACTAAATTTACCCTACAAGGACGAATAAATCACAGCCCCATGCCCTAGCAAGCCAAAGAGCCACCCATAATCCTTCTAGCTCTCTGCCCTGCCTATGCTGTCATATAGACTGATTGATAGACTATACGGCTAGAAGGGACCACCATGATCATCTAGTCTGTCCTCTTGCGCACCACAGGCCACTGAACCTTGCCCACCCACTCCTGTAATAGACCCATAGCCTCCGCCGGTGTTACTGGAGTCCTCAAAGCATGTCTGTGCCCAGACCCCATGGAAAGCACCAGCATTGTCTAGCCATGGAACCACCTCCCATAAGTCCTCAAATCCAAATTTTCTGGATCCATTGGGTCAATCCTAATGCAGAACCTGGATCTGCAGATCCATGAATTATCTGAATCCTTTCCAGCCACATCTGTTACTGACCTTAATGAACTAAGCCTATGGTGCTAAACTGTTTAAACTACATCTGAATGAAAGAATTTAGGTGTCAACAGTGTTTTCTCTCCCTACCACCAATACTTATTAGTGCTTCTTGTGTAATTGATGTTACTGCAAAACAAAAAATGAGATGTTCCTCTTTTTTAATGTAGCCTTCTAGCTAGTATTAGAGGGCAGAAGAAAGGAACTTGGTGCATTGTAATCTAGAACCCGCCACTCTTTAAACAGTAATCTGTAAATTTGTAGAAATCTGGCCCAAAAGGCAACTGCTTGTCCATTGCAGACACACAGCAAGGTCTCCAGATGCAGCCATTTCAGCATTATTTCAATATTTAAAGTTATATTTCAGCTACAGTACAATACAGAGCAGCTTTGAAATTCTTCAGAAACTGTTCACAAGACTGAAAAAACCTGCACCTCTCTTTGCGGTCACTATGCTATGTGTATAAGTAGCAGAGAATCCTGTGGCACCTTATAGACTAACAGACGTTTTGGAGCGTGAGCTTTCGTGGGTGAATACCCACTTTCGTTCGCACGCAGGTAGTGGAAATTTCCAGGGGGCAGGTATATATATTGCTAGCAAGCAAGCTAGAGATACGAGGTTAGTTCAGTCAGGGAGGGTGAGGCCCTGTTCTAGCAGTAGAGGTGTGAAAACCAAGGGAGGAGAAACTGTTCGTAATTGGCAAGCTCATTCACAGTCTTTGTTGAGTCCAGAGGCTGATAGTGTCAAATTTGCAATGAACTGAAAGCTCAGCAGTTTCTTCTTGAAGTCTGGTCCTGAAGTTTTTTTGCTGCAGGATAGCCCACCTAAGGTCTGCTATAGTGTGGCCAGGGAGGTTGAAGTACTCTCCTACAGGTTTGTATATTGCCATTCCTGATATCTGATTTGTGTCCATTTTATCCTTTTCCGTAGTGATTGTCCAGTTTGGCCGTGTACATAGAGAGGGGCATTGCTGGCATATGATGGCGTATATTACATTGGTGGACGTGCAGTGAATGAACCAGTGATGGTATGGCTGATCTGGTTAGGTCCTATGATGGTGTCGCTGGTGTAGATATTGGGCAGAGTTTGGCATCGGAGGTTTGTTGCATGGATTGGTTCTGAGCTAGAGTTACTATGGTACGGTGTGAAGTGCTGGTGAGATAACACGCATCTGCTCTAACCCCTCAGACAGAGACCAACACCTACAAAATCTCACACACAAGCATTCTCAAACTACACACCGACCGCACGAGGAAATTAGGAAACCGATAACAGAGCCAGACGTGTACCCAGAAGCCTCCTACTGCAAGACAAACCCAAGAAGAAACCAACAGGACTCCACTGGCCTCAACTTACAGCCCCAGCTAAAACCCTCCAACGCATCATCAGGGATCTACAACCCATCCTGGACAATGATCCCACACTTTCACGGATCTTGGGTGGCAGGCCAATCCTGCCCACAGACAACCTGCCAACCTGAACGTATTCTCACCAGCAACTGCAACCGTACCATGTAACTCTACTAGCTCAGGAACCAATCCATGCAACAAACTCCGATGCCAATCTGCCCACATATCTACACCAGCGACACCATCATGGACCTAACCAGATCCAGCATACCACACTGGTTCATTCACCTGCACGTCACCATGTAATATAGCCATCATATGCCAGCAATGCCCTCTTGCTATGTACATCGGCCAAACTGGAAATCACTACGGAAAAGGATAAATGGACACAAATCAGATATCAGGAATGGCAATATACAAAAACCTGTAGGAGAGCACTTCAACCTCCCTGGCACACTATAGCAGACCTTAAGGTGGCTATCCTGCAGCAAAAAAAACTTCCGGACCAGACTTCAAGAGAAACGCTGAGCTTCAGTTCATTTGCATTGAATACTACAGCTCTGTTGACTCAACAAAGACTGTGATGGCTTGCCAATTACAGAACCAGTTTCTCCTCCCTGGTTTTTCACACCTCTACTGCGAACAAGGGGCTCCACGCCTTCCCTGACTGAACTAACCTTGATTATCTTTAGCTTTGGCTTGCTAGGAAATATAATACTCCCCTGGAATTTTCCACTATGCGTCTGCAAAGTGGGTATTCACCCACGAAAGCTCACGCTCCAAAACGTCTGTTAGTCTATAAGGTGCCACAGGATTCTCTGCTGCTTTTACAGATCCAGACTAACACGGCTACCCCTCTGATACTATGCTATGTGTATGTGCAGCCTTGTACTATGAAGGTTTCTGGAGCTAATATAAGCAATAAGAAATTAGTTTTCACTATGTCAAACTGTTAAGACAACATCCTTTTTATTTTTTTAAACTTTTTTGTTCTCAGAACACAGTGAACTGCATAAGAGCTCAAGGAGCAGTACAGCACCTTGGGAAGTAGATGTCTTTTTGCAAACTACGTTATACAGACAAGGTAAATAGAGGCACAAAGTTTGTGATTTGCCCAAGTCCGTGACTAACCCATGATTAGAACAGAGAAATCCTCACTCCTCTTTCTTTGCTTTAGCCACTTGTGATGGGAAGTCTGCCTCACACTAGCCTGTAAGGGGTCAATGGAGCCCTAGGGAGGCTGTACAGAAATCATACAGTAGGAGAGAGGCTGAGAGAAGAGCTGCAGGGCAGAGGAAGTTCAGTTGCTCCTTGGAGCTCAAGGCAGGAGCGATGGCTGCCTTGCAGGTTGAAGAAAGCCAGGACTCTGGACAGAGCAGTGCTGCTAGCAGGGGCCAGGAGGGCTAGGGAAGAGCTCCTGGATGGTGGCTGGGAGTTTCAGGCTGAGGTCCTGAGGCAAGGGCAAAGAAGGTACTGGGGCTGTGGGGACAAGGCTTATGGAAATAGACTGAGAGGTTAAAGGGGATGCAGCAAGTGGCTGCCATCTGCAGGGTCACTGGGCCAGGACCCAGAGTAGTGGATGGGTCCGAGTCTCCCCCACTACTCGCCACTGAGGAAAGGGCTGGACCGTTGGGCTGCAGTACTGTCTCCCAGAAGCGGGAAGCACAGAATGAGGCACAGCCAGAAGAGTTGTGTCCTGAAGAGGACACTGCAGTTCTTGGAGCGACACAGGTCCAGGAGCAGAAGTGATGGTGGCCCAGACACTATTGAGTCAGAGTACCGATCTGTTGCGCTGATCTGCAAGAAGGCTTAGAAGGCTGTTCCAGAACTTCACTCCACTTTATATCTAGGGAAGTTTATATGGGTGAAGTGGAAAAAGAACCTGATGTAAATTTTCTATTAGACTTTAACCCAAGTAAGAGACTAAGTAGCTGCTTGAACTAATTGGGATAGTTGTCTTTCTAAATCCTAGTTGTGATTTATCAAGTTTGCTTAACTCTTGGGGATATTTACTCGATTCTCCTATGCCCTTGCCCATTTTTAGCTGGTTTAGATTTCCTCTGATTTTTCAATGTTTTATGGGCCTAGCATGTACAGCCAGAAAACTGGTAGTGATTTGTCTGCCAAATAAGACTGAAAATACCATCATTGATAATTTTGACATTTAAACTGCACAGTGTCACCTCCAGCACCTGCTACTTGCTACTCACTCTGATGGAATTATCTTCCTGTCATTTTAGAGGGTTATTTTAAGTGTCCCTTAGTAGGGATTATGATACGACAACAGGATATAATAGAGATGGGCCTGAATGAAAACCAATCCCTAGATCAAAACACCTCCAGAAAACTGGAAAATGTTGGATCCAGAAATGAAATCTGTACCTGATCCTAACCTCTCCAATGGAACAAACCACTTGTTATAATCCTAGGAACCCCAGTCAGGGACCAAGAACCTCCACCGTGCTGGGCACTGAACAAAAAGATAGTCCCTGTCCCAAGGAACATAAATCAAACGTTCCGGAACATTGAAGTTTGGATCTAGAATCTAACTGGGTAGCTCAGCCTTGTATCTAGTATGTGGTTCTCACTCTCACCCCTGGGGTATAAAAAGCTCTAGTTATTGATCTTCAGAATACAATGCACAGTCCACCTCTTCTCACCAGCTCCTGAGTTAGAGGGGATTACTCGAAGGTTAGTAGCCAGGAAAGGGGGGTTGTGTTTGCTTGGTTCACTCTTGTTCTGCAATAAGGACTGGTTGCTGGATTTGACTTTCCCAGCAAATTGGTTGACTCTATTTGTCTGGGTATTTACCACTTGTGATATGTGATTGGTCACTTAAGTCACATGACATTGCTGTTCCAAAGGGATTATGAAAGCTCTTTTTAAATCAAATAGCAAACAATGAATGACACATTTTCAGATACGAATTTTCTGATAAACAAACCAGAAAGTGATTTGCATGGACTATGCAGCAGATAAATTACTACTGGTAGAAATTGGAATCCATTCTCAAAAAATGTGCTAAAAGAAAAACTTGGGAAAAAGTGGTCATGATCATTGTTCACAATGAGTAATTAAACCAGGTGTGTGCAATATGTATCCACCCTTCAGGACTCAGTGCAACCTTGATCATCGAGCAGAAAGCATTCAAGCAGTGGTGTAAATTACACTGTTGTATTGCTCTGGAAGGTACTTGGATGCCAAAGTGATGGTAGGAGCATAAGGATGCAAATAAAATAAGTGTATAACTATTCTAGACTAGCCTTGCTCATATATCCTGATGTGAGAGGAGGTTAGGGCATCAGATTCATCTTGATATTCCCCCTCCAGTGATAGTAACCTCCTCCAGGCAGCCACAGTTTGCATTAAACAGCAGCTTTTACTTGTTGTACGTTTCTTTTCCCTTTACCAGCATACTAGACATGCTCCCTCATGCACGGAGCATGAAAAACCAGCCGTTCCCAACATACATTACATCTCTCTTAGATTTTTATACTGCTGTAGTACCATAGCATCTGAGCACTTTCCATGTATAATCAATAGCAATAGTGATGTCCCCAGTGCACTAATAGATCCTCTGGTTTCCCTTTCTTTTTATGAAGTAAAAATTTTGCTTGGGATATTCTCTTCATTGTTTGGGTTTTGTCACTGGTTGGTTTGTTTACAAAGGAGATTGATTTTTACATATAAAAACTCACGTTTTGGAGATGGTTGTTCATACGGAGGCTGAAAGTTGAGGCCTCAAATGGTGGTGCGTTTTTCAAACTCACTCCAACATACAGGAGAACAGCAAATAATGAGTGACTTGTTCCTGGTGCCATATTTTGGACCAAACACTCACAGTAAAATGCACTACCTCCTTCCTGGATAAAGGGTGGATCTCTAGTCACAAACTGCTCCTGGATCACAGAAAAGTGGGCTTGACACACCTTTTTTTTTTTTTTATGAAAATCTTTATAGTATTTAACTGGCTCCCTTTCCTTGCATTGGGAGCTCTTTAGGGCAGATACCTCTACTATTTTAGTGACTTGTATAGCACCAAGATCACTGGCACTTCATAAAGTAACAATTGACAGGGAGACCTGGTTTTAGAATCGATCTTAGGATGCCCAGCTCAGTCAGGGAATAAGAGTTGTTGAGGCACACACACATTCATTCACGAGCTGCATTTATATGATCGTTGCTTTTGTTATCACATAGCGGAAGCTTTCCTGCTGCATCCACAGCTGAGCCAAGCAGGACCTAGTAGCTGCTAAGTGACAGCTGATAAAATGTAAAAATGGCTCAGATTGAAGAGATGGATCTTTTATCTGGAAATAAGAACCTTTGTTCCTGGTGTAGCTCAAGTATTTCAGCGGAATCACCCTAGGGATGAATTTAGTCTTGGCTCTTTGAGCTTGACCTAACCTAACCCTGTGTGTGCTTTACCATTTGTGTAATATGAAACTCATCACCATAGGATATTCTGCAGCAGTGTGCCTGAGACAGCTATAAAAGAGCAACCTGGGTAGATATTACAAGCTTGTCTGGGAAAGGTAAAATGACATGGTAAAAGTAGATTCGTCCTATGTTTCTCTCTGAATGGTACGGGCACTACACATATGTTGTTCCAATGCTTTTCCACTGGGGGGAAGATGTTTTCTCTCTTACTTGTGATGGCAAATTAGACTCAATCATGTTATGCCTGCAAAAGCAGTGAGAAAAATTTCCAGTTGTTTATCACCTTCCCTCTTTTCAGAGAGAGTCTCACTGTAGCTTCTTGACTAGCTGGATTCTGGCAGCCTGGAGGGCTGCTTTGTAAAATGTAATATGTTGCTGTTATGCTTGGGGGTGGGGGGCACTGTATTGTGTAAAACTGCAGGGGATGAAGGGGTAAGAGCCTGTTTCTCAGGGAAACCATCATAGTTTATTTTTATAGAGGCTAAAGATAGAGTACTATGTGTAGGGCGCAGTGTGATCTGACCACCCACGACATGGATCTTTTGTCTCTCTACTCCTTTCTTTCAGGAAGATAGAAGAGCCGTGATGGATATTTCAGTAGTATACTCCCACCCCTGAGCCATCTTTACCATGTGGACATCAAATGGCAATTTAGTGAGATCAAGGCAATAATCATTCCCTTTATTGTACTGGCTCTACGTTGTGAATGTGACCAGCTCCAGAAAGTCCCTGTCACTATGGCCTGTGGTCACAGCAAAATCTAGGAAGGGAAAGTGGGAATGATCTTGTTTACTTCAGACCTGTAATACACAGTGCAGCAGCAGCAGGAGTAGGATGTCTGACTTAAGTCCTGTTGCCTGGCAGCAGCCCTGTGCAGTGGGAGACCCTGGATCGCTCAGGAACGGCCTCCAGTCTCTTGCTTACCAAGCCAGTTGCGGTGCAGATTCAGTATATCACAAAGGTAATATGCCTGGGCTTTGCACGGGGAGGGTGATGGCGCCTGCTGCTAGCTGGTCTGAGGATGGACGCACCTTAGCTCTGCAGAGCTCTCCTGCTCAGGGGACAAGTGCTGTGTTCAGGGCTCTCCAAAGCACAGAGGAAAGTTGGGAATGAAGGCTGGGGGAGGAAATAAATAAGAGGTGGGATTCCTTGGTCTTGATTTGCTTCTGGCGGTAGGAAAACTGTCAGTAATAACACCCCCGCATCCAGACCCCTCTCTTTAACAGAATCATCTAAGAGCCTGTTTACAGTGGAAAACTTTGCCACTTTGATAATACCAGTGTAATTAAAGCAGTACAACTCCCCAGGATGGACGTAGTTACACCAGTGTAAGGGTGCTAATACCAGCACAGTTTATTCCTGGTTGGGAAGCTGAATAAATTTATACCAGTGTGAAGCACCTTTATAGCAGTATGACTGCATCCCTGCCAGAACTCCCTGGTAAAACCCTCACCCCACCCACCATAGCTATACCACTTTTGCTTTTCTAGACCAGCCCTAAGTTTCTCTGTAACAGTGGGACATTCTGAATACAGTTTTTTTATCATCTCCAATCTCTACCCTAATCACCACTTCAGATCTGCAGGAGACGTAGTGGGTAGGATACCAGTCTGGGAGTAAGAAGACTGTGCTGAGAACAGAAGATCTGCCTATGACTTGGTATGACCCTGGGCAAGTCAATTAACCTTTCTGTACCTCAATTTCCCTATCTAAAAATGGATGATAATGCTTATCAACAAGTGTAGCATGCACTGAGATCTATGGGTAAAAACCTGGTATAGAAGTGCTTAGTTACATCATAACAGTGGCACAAAACTTTCTAAAGCCTTTTCACAAGCTCTGGATGCAGAAAAGGACTCTTGAGTTGACATTTGGTTCTGAATTGTTAGACCTGCCACTACTGAAGGAAAAACTCCAAAGTTTGGAGCAAGATTAAATTCAATTAAATAGAGATCAAATCTGAGGAGAGCACTTAAATTATACATAATAGAATCTGGTCTTTCTGTAGCACCTTTCCTCCACAGGATTCTCCAAGTGCTGTATAAACTGTGTCTCGTATCTTCCAGAATCACCTTCCACCCTACCGAAGTTCAGCCAGCTCAGATGCAATGTGCCATCTGTCTGCTATACCATGTGACAGATTGGGTCAGGAAGAGAAGAAAAACACTGGATCCAGTTGCAACCACTGCAGGGATTTAAGAGGCAGCAATTATTTGTGTACATTGGAATTGGGCCAGGATGGCATGGCCTCCACCTCTAATCTTGCACCAAGTTAAATGGGATTTTTTTTTCACCCTTCTAGCATGCTCTGAGGTCTGATGGTGCAGGATATACCTTCGCTTTGCCCAGTTTGGCCCTGGTAACCATCTCTTCTTTGGATCTGAGTTTCTTTAATTGGAAACTGTTTTAGAATGTGGTTTCTCTTCCAATGTGTGAGAGGCAGATAGAACATTATGCATCACTTTCCTCTACTCATTCGTCTTTCAAATGTGCATGTTCAAGTGCATTTCCTGGGGACGGTCACCTGAATACGATCATTTTCTAGGACTAGCTACCTTTTTTCCCCTGGTTCTCAGGCTATGAATTCCCTTGTGTTGTAGAATTACTCAGGTGCTTGTTAAAACTAATCAACTGAGTAAATACTAGAGGAAATAGCAGGCTGGAAATGAAGACAATGTTAGTAATACTTCACCAAAAATCCCTGCAATGCGCCTGTTTGTTAAACTGAGGTTTCATTCTATTCCAAACCAACATACAAACAGATTCCACCAGGAAGAAAAGCAGTTCAATAAGGAAGACAAAAAAAAACTTTAAAGTAGTAAGGATTGAATTCCAAATGATACAAAAGGAACCCATCATATAAAATACTCTACACAGAGCAAAACTAGCAACAACAGTAATGGACGTAAGTGCAAGTCAATTTCACCCCCTCCTGGAACCGCAGCCCTAATTGACTAAAGGAAATCCCTCTCCCTAGCCATGCTCCAAATGGTACATTTGTGATGCAGGAAGCTTAGAGGAACACTCTAGCTTTCAGTAAATTGATATACATTGCAAAGAGGAACCAGCCTCAGAAAATAGCCTACATTAAGTTAATATACAACTACACCACCAACATAAGGCAAAATCTGCCTTCAGTTACATCAGTGGAAATGTGGAGCAACTTGATTGGATTCAAGGGACTTTCAGTGCTTTAACTGAGGTGGAATTTGGCCCTTCCAAGGGCTGGAGTTGGGGTTGGCGTGGAGAAGAGTGAATCCCATTAACTTGCATGACTGGGGAATTGCTAGTGGATCCTGAGTAAGCACACAAATCATGATGGTGCATTGCTGATAGCACTAGGTTGCTGGAAACAGTGGCCTCAAGTAACAGTCTGCAATGCAGAAGGCCTTGGACAAGATTTGAAAACATGGCATCAAAAGGAGGGAAGGTGAAAACTACTTCTTTTTTTGGCTAACATAATTGTTTTCTAATATTTCCAGTAGAAGACCAAAATAGGGAGGGGGCATTTTTGTAGCATGTTGCAAAATAAAACTTACCTGGTATTTTTCAGCCAGGGAGATAAAGCCATGCTTCAATTTTCTGCACATTTTTGCAGTCAAAGCTCTCTATTCCTGCAGCAGCCACCAGCAGCTCATTCTTCCCCTACAGGAAACACAATTCATGCTTCTAACACCACTCTAGACTTGTGTCCCGTCATTTAACTGTACTAAAGAAAAATGTAAAAGTGTTTTAAATTCTTAGTATGGGTGGGTTTTCAAGAAGTTTGTTTATATTTTGGTCAATGCTAGAGCTGGTTAGAAAATAGTATTTTCCGTGGGAAACTTTTGAAAGAAAAAAAATATTCAACAGAAATTTGAAAAATTGGGATAAAATATAAGTTTTTTGAAACAACTCTCATCATTGCTTTCCTCTTCCCCTGCTTTTTGGCCCCATGCTGTGTGTTCCTGAAAGTTTTTTTTTTTTTTTTTTTTTTTTCATTCTTACTAATATATGGCATCTTTCAAGCCAAAGGATCCCAAATGGTTCATACGTTATGTACCAGAGCATCAGTGAAATGCAGCCACTGCTGGAGTGGGAGGGAGCCAACCCAGTTTGCTACACAACAGCAGAGAGGGTGAGGCTGTTTCTAGGGAAGATAAGAGCCTGTCTCATTCTGTAAGTTAGAAGTGAGGCCAAAGTGAATCATCAATTCTGAGTGCCTTCCTGCTTTGAGAGTTCATCCAGATCCCAGGTATGTGACTTGTCTTCTTCATAAATAATGGGCTTGAAGTTCAAGCCTGGGTAGGAATTTGGGGAATTTTGGGTTCTGGAGCCAAACTTCATAATTCAGGGCCCTTCTCTGTATCAGTGTCCCTAAAAGCAGACTCTCTTGTTAAATTACTGACTGGAATCACTTTGGATAACCGGAGGACTAGAGAACCTGAGGCAATGGTAAAAAGGGGCTCTAGAATGCTAGTTACTGAGTTCTGTTGTCCTTTCCCTCTGCTGCTCTTTTTCCCCTCCATATATTCTGCTGTTTATCTCCTTTTGGTTTTTTGTCTCCTTCCAGGGCTGTCTTTAAGCATGAGCTAAGCAAGTGGCCTCTTGTGGGCCTGTTCTTTTGGGAGCCCTGCATTCCATGCTGCCAGCTCTGCACTGGTGGCCCTAGTCCTGTCTGTCTTGTTCCAGGAGTGGAGAGAAGGGTGAGGAAATAAATTGGTGCTCATCCCTTCATGCTCTTCCAGCAGTGGGAACGGAATGGGAGCCAGTTTCTTGTCTTTTGCTCTTAAGGGCAACTCTGGGTCCCAAATAACCATGTTTACTAACTAACACAAGCATGCAAGGCTTGGCTATGTAGACACGACCACCTGCTTGGATTTCCAGACTAGTTCCCACTGTATTACCCCCTCAACCTCAGCACATGAGTTTTGCGATTGCTACGCTATGTATCAGCTCCCTGACATGCCAGCTTGGCTGCGCTGCCAGAAAATGCTTCAGAACTCTGCCACTGCAAACCTTACCTAGCAAGTAAAAGTCTGTGAACCCCCAGCTCCAGGGTTCCTCACAGACGTGTGTGCGCAGTGTTCAGCCCTGTCACTAAATGCTCACAGAAGTTGTGTTAGCAGTGCCTTTAAAGAGGCAATACACAGCTGCTTATTAACTGGGGTGACAAATCCTGCACTTCAAACATAGCACTGAGTTGGTTTATGCTAAAAGTGAAATGAGTTTTTTAACAAAAGGGCATAAGTTTACATGATACAAACTAGAAGAATAAAGATAAAAATAGTTACAAACAATCAAAAGTAAAACCCACTGCTAAGACTAAATGTGAGCATTGGCCTGCTAAACCCTGGGTTGTGAGCTCAGTCCTTGAGGGGGCCACTTAGGGATCTGGGGCAAAAATCAGTACTTGGTCCTGCTAGTGAAGGCAGGGGGTTGGACTCAATGACCTTTCAAGGTCCCTTCCAATTCTAGGAGATATACTTATCTCCTATTATTACTATTTTATATTCATTCTTATTATGGTTTCCTTATAACCACAGCTGCTCAGTTTGTGAAGGCAGCATACTTACAGCCAATGCTTCTGAATATGTAGTCAATTTACTAATTTTGTGGTCACTGTGACGAAATGATGCTTTACAATTGTTGATTAGGCCTTTAGTCTAGTGTGGGGCTCAGACTTACAGCGTGGAATCTTCCTGGAGGTGACGTTGGGGGTTTCTGTTCTCGTGACCGTCAAAAGGATCTTGTTCCATTCTCTTCATGGCGGTGGGATTTGTAGCCTGCAACACATCGTGGGTGTTGATGGCAGCCTTCAGCTATCCGTTCACAATCGTGAAGTGGAGATGTTATTGATTCATCGAAGTTGAGTTTTAAAGCTGTTTGCTGAATTAATGGCATGTTTGCATCATTCAGTTGTCTCATGCGTCCCATTTGAAGGAAGCCTATGACACCATAAACAACTTATTGAGAGTAGCATTAAACTGACAACATCAGGTTTGGGGTTTGTGGCTATTTGGAGGTTTGTTGCTCTCTGCTTGGGTCTGCAGATGGATACACAAAAGTATGCCGTTTTCTCTGGCGAATATGGATAGTCATAAGAGGTTTCCCTACTCAAGAAGATTGGCCATCGACAGCCACTGCAGCTGGGAGGAAAGTGTTCAGATCACCATGTGAACAGGGAAGATTTGTACCACCTTACTCAAGTGGGTCGCATGAAGATTTGTCAAGGCATGACAAAACAAGCGCTTTTCAAGTATCTCGTGAAATTTCCAAGGGTTAGTGAAGCATAGGTAAGGAAGGTTGTCTTTTTGTTGGTCTCAGGATCGTGAATTGTTCTGGATGATGCATTTGACATTGCATGCGTAGGCTCAGAAAGAGGCATGGAAGCCTTTTCAGTTAGTGGAAATAAATTTTCTCGGAACAAGAAGGCAGCTAAATAAGGTTGTTGGTGGAAACCTCCTCAAGGCTTACAAAAGCTTAGTTTTGCAACATGTCCTAAAGACTTATTTTGCTCTCATCTAGATTTTTTTCACCGACTGCGAGCGGTGGTAAGCGATGAGCACGGCGAGCGATTTCACCAGGACATTGCACAATTGGAGAACGCTGATCAGGGCAAATGGAGACCTCAGTGTTGCAGCTCATTGTGACAGTGACAAGATGCCATTAATGAACCTAAGAGGAAAGCCAAGAAATACCGAGTAGACGTGATAGGACTAAACTATGTACTAATTATTTTTTGCCTTTTTGATTTCATAATAAGTTATTTATATAACCTTTTGGTGATTTTAAAGTGTAATATAACAGGACAAAGGTGAATATAAATCATGAAAGCAACTCATAAAACACATGAAAGACTAGGTTTACAATTTATGATTAAAACTCTACTATCTACACAATATACATAGACATAAAATGTAAAAACTTAAATATCTTAGAAACAGTAGCCAATCAGTTGTTTTAATTGTCATATTTGAATTCAGCACATCAAAATACATAACAAATTTCACATTTTATCTCTGAAGCAGACGACTTCTCAAAAATTGTAGACTCTGTAATGGACAGCACTGGTCTAAGTGCTGTTTTCTTTGTTCCCTTAAGAGGTGAATGACTGACTTAGAGCTTCACTCCCCTTCTCGTTATAAAACAGTGTTTGTCAAATGCCGCCACAAGTGGCTTTTCTTGTGGCCACAGCTTTCTTGGGCTGTGACAGGGGCAAAGCAGTGGCCCCTCCCCCTGCCTGTTGCTCTTGGATGCACCATCTTGGTGTTGTCTGCTGGGGCTGCAAGCAGGGGTTGGGCCCTGCCCCCCTCTGGAGACAGCTGGGGCACAACACTGGAGGAGCAGGCAGCTGATGAGTTCCCCACTTTCCCAGGGGGTGGGGCAGCTGACTCCAGCTGCAGGGCTTTGGGCTCCAGCCCCAGTAGGGTTGCCAAATGTCTAATCGTACAAACCCAAACACGCTTGCCCTGCTCCTTACCTGAGGCCATGCCCCGCCCCCTACTCACATCCCCCCCACCTCCCTCCATCGCTCGCTGTCCTCCACCCTGACTCACTTTCACTGAGCTGGGGCAGGGGTTGTGGGCTCTGGGCTGGTGGGTTGGGGTTGAGGGGTTCAGAGTGTGGGAGGCAGCTCTGGGCTGAGCCTGGTGCAGGCAGTTGGGGTAAAGTAGGGGGGTTGGGGGGCAGGTTCTGGGTGGGAGTTTGGGTGCGGGAGGGGACTCAGGGCTCAGGCAGGGGGTTGGGTCTGAGAGAGGGTTCTGGGTTGGGCTTGGGGCAGGGATTGGGATGCAGGAGGGGATGCAGAGTGCAGGCTCCAGTCGGGCGGCGCTTACCTCAGGTGGCTCCTGGAAGCAACCAGCATGTCCTTCCGGCTTGTAGGCTCAGGGGCAGCCAGGCAGCTCTGCACACTGTCCCCCATCTGCAGGCACTGTCCCTGCAGCTCCCATTGGCTGTGGTTCATGGCCAATGGGAGCTGTGGAGTCAGCACTCAGGGCAGGGGCAGCATGTAGAGCCCCCCACCCCTAAACCACCCTTACCCCTAAGAGCCAGCCATGCTGGGTGCTTCCAGGATCAGGGGTGGCTCTAGCTTTTTTCCCATCGCGAGCACGGCAGGCAGGCTGCCTTCGGTAGCGCAGCTGCAGGAGGTCCCCGGTCCCATAGATTCGGCGGCATGCCTGCAGGAGGTCCGCCAGTCCCACGGCTTCGGCGTACCCACTGCTGAATTGCTGCCGAAGCCACAGGACCGGCAGACCTCCTGCAGGCATGCCACCGAAGGCTGCCTGACTGCCGCCCTCGCAAGGACCGGCAGGGTGCCCCCCCTCACGGCTTGCCGCCCCAGGCACGCGCTTGGAGTGCTGGTGCCTGGAGCCGCTGCTGTCCAGGAGTCATGCGGAGCCAGGGCAGGTAGGGAGCCTACCTTAGCCTTGCTGCACTGCCAATCAGACTTTTGGCCTATTAATATCTCCCAGATTGCTTTCAATAGCAACTGGGAGATTGAGGTCAATTCTGGGAAACTCCCAGCCAGTCTGGAAGGATTGGCAAACCAAAGGCCCAGGCTGCAGCCGTGTGGCTTTAGGCTCCGTTCCTGTCCCCAGCCAAGAGGCTTTGGGCTCTGGCTATGGGGTTTCAAGATCTGACCTCCCACTGTCTCTCCAGGCCCCCCCAACTCCATCACCCTGGCACGTACTGCCAACCCTAATCCCCCATCCAGGGCTTAATTTGTCCCCAGGCTTGCAGGGCTGAGTAAGTCTTCTGTGAAAAGTGATACTTTTATGTTTGTTAATATCACTTTTTACAACAGGCTTACTAGCTAGCAATAAATAAACTATAATGATTTAAGTGTATATATGTGCATATTTATTTGGTTTTCCTAAAGCTACAAAAAATTTGTACTGAGAACCCCTGGCTTTAGCAAACTGTTAAAATTTATTCTTATGAAGGGTCACTGCAGACAAAGTTCCTTTCCCTTGCTGGGCGTAGATGCCATGCTGTCTAGTGTAGACGCCATGCTGATCCCTACGCTGCTAGTGATTTTTTATGCCAGATGATATCTTCCTCCAACCTTCAATACAAATGAATAGCCCATTGATTTTTTTTTTTCTTTTGGCCACACCTGGGCTCAAGTGTTGGTCTCTTTCTTGTGTCCAGAAAAGAACCTGTTTACCAACTCCCCCTGACGTGCCTCGTTTAAACACAGTTTAGTCTCATTTTCAGCACATTTGTAAAGTTGTTTGTGGGTTAACTGTACACAGCACACCAGGGGTGCCAGAAGCGGAGGGCGGGCATGAGGCCACCACACCCAAACTTTTAAAAGTGGGAGGGCTATGATATCCTACTTTTTGCTGGCCACAAGGTCAAGTGACTGGGGGGAGGAGGCAGTGAGGTGAGGGGCAGAGTTTTGGGGGCAAGAAGCAGAACAGGGCCTGGGGGAAGGGATGGCCCAGGAGCGGGGATTTGGGGCAAAGGGGTGGCAGGGGAGCAGGGGGATGAGGCCATAGTTTGGGCAACTATGGGCGCCCTCTCCCCCCCACACACACACACACTTCTGCTGCTTCTGCAGCACACCAGAATATTTATAGTCAGTGAGTTATTAGCTTTCCCATGATGCCACCTTTTGGGGAAATATCATGGCAACGGTGTGCCATCTGGCATTGGGGTGCTCTAAGCTCACATTACGTGCTGCTGCTCTCATTGGTGTTTGGGGAGGCTTCAAAAACACAGACACGGTGAGCACCATCAAAGCACTCTCCAACTATTTAAAGGGATACTACCCTATTCCTGTACACCACACAACTTATGGACTGATTCTTTCCCCCTCCTCAAAATTCATAACACCAGCTTGATCTTTTCCTTCCCTTTCTTCATCTCTCCTTATCCCCTCCCTTTTGAACTTCTTTGTCTACTCACTTTTCCATTGTCTCCATTATTATACCACATTTTTCTCTCTCTCCTTCACCTTTTCCCTTCTATCCTTTTCTGTTCATCTCTTCCCCATTCTATCTCTCCTACTTCTCTCTGTCACTTTTTTCTGCACCGCTAACTCTTCCCTTTTCTCTCTAATGTTCTCAACAACCCCAAACTTGGGGAGGGCAGGAGGGAAAAGTCATGTAAAAACAACAAAATCCCAGACTCTTTATTCTCTAGAACAAAGATGACTGAGCAAAGATGGGAGAATCCTGGATAGCCTTTCAAGTACTGTTGTGGTGTTAGCTAACCTATCATAGCATTAAAATTGCCCTGTACCATATCTGGATCAGATACATAGGTCATTATAGTTCACCTGATGTATACTATCACCATCTGTAGAAAGGAAATTTCAGGCCTGAAAAAGTTAATTCAGATGTTAGATGTTAGTCAGGTAAGAGGTATGAGATTAGCTACTCAGTCCAGTTTTATTTATTAGGACCCACCTACCTGGAGACACTGGTATTGTGTTAAATCTATGCTTTTGTACCATGCTTCTTGCTGTGGTAGCTCATTGCCTACGTTCTTGTGCTATGAGCTATGTATTATTGTGCTGAGCCTCCAGTGGAGAAGCTTTTGCATCTTTGAGAAATCTGAAGAGTAAAGCCTCCAAGTCTTCTGTGACCAAGTTTGCCTTGCTGCAGCACTCTTAGCAATGGGGAAAAAGTCTTGTTTCACCTTGACTTTCTCTTTTGTTGTTTAAGATTAGAATTTCTACTGAAATGTCCAAGCTTCTGTCAAGACAGAAAACCTCAGATATCATGCAACACATTTGAAACCTTAAACTCTGTAGGTATAAATAAGCATAGAGTCAAAGGACTTACGCTAATTTACTCCAGCTGAAGTTCTGATTTATGGCACTTAAAGTGAAAACCCTCAGTGTTTACTGTAGCTATAAATACAGTTCTTTAGTAAGTTAGAACAGGCTTTATTTCTAATGTGCTATATAATAAATTACAATAGAATCTCAGTTACGAATACCTCTGGAATGGAGGTGGTTCATAACTCTGAATAAAACGCTATGGTTCTTTCAAGTTTACTGCTGAACGTTAACTTAATATAGCTTTGAAACTTTACTATGCAGAGGAAAAACGCTGCTTTTAACCATCTTTATTTAAATGAAACAAGCACAGAAACAGTTTCCTTACTTATCAAATCTTTTTTTAACTTTCCCTTTATATTTTTTTTTAGTAATTTAGTAACACAGTTCTCAACGTTTCCAAACTATTGTATCCCTTTCAGGAATCTGATTAGTCTTGCGTACCCCAAGTTTCACCTCACTTAAAAACAACTTGCTTACAAAATCAGACCTAAAAATACAAAAGTGCCAAAGCGCACTGTTACTGAAGTATTGCTTACTTTCCCATTTTGTCTGTATGAAATTTTAGTTTGTATTGACTTTGCCAATGCTTTTTATGTAGCCTGTTATAAAACTAGGCAATTATCTAGATGAGTTGATGTCACTCTGGAAGACCTCTGCCTACCCCCAGAGGTGCATGTACCCCTGGTTGAGAACCACTGCAGTACTGGATTGTATAGTATTGGGGTGGAGGAGTTGGTCTCTGTTGCCTGATTGCGTACTCCTGGTTCCAAATGAGGTGTGGTTCACTGGTCAGTTCGTAACTCTGATATTCAGAACGCTTGAGGTTCTACTGTAGCACTAATCTTGGCATTCACTGCATTATATGTTTAAGTGATAACACCTGCTGATTCAAAATAGAAATAGCATGCTATCCCTCCAATCTCTCACTTCAGAGAGGATAGTAAACATATGTGAGCACTGCCAACAGCAAAAAAGAAGCTATTTAGAAAATACATTAAGGCAGATGATTTGCTGTAAATTCTCAAGCAGTAGCCCCTTACCTTTGTCTTTCTTTTGGAAGCATCTGAGATGAGGACTATGAAGGATTATCATCTGATTAGTAAATCTACACTGACCTCCTTTTCTTTCTTCCATCATTCATTCTAATATTTTTAAGTAAGCGTTTTAATAGCTGTGTTGCAGGCCTATTATCTGGTCATGCCCAGCTACCATAAGCCAGCACTACCTCTTAGTAGATGCGGGACAGAAAATATAACCATCTATATGGAACTCAGTTTCTAAATGCTGTGCTGTGCTCAGTTGATCTATTGGTGGTGCACAGGCAACCTTACCCAGGCTGGTTTGCAGGATTGTGTTCATTATTCCTGAAACACCTTCTTAGAGATACATGCACACGCTTCACAAACCAATAACTGCTGAGTGGATCACATCCAGAACACAGTTTGAACTCCAGCCCTGGTCTGCAGTGAGCATGACCCAAACTCATTACTCTCTGATGGCTGTTTGGCACTTTGTATGAAATGACTTGGTTGTCCAGTTCCAAGTTCTTCGGGGGGGGAACCTCTCAAAATTGGCAATGGTTTACACCCTTGTTGGCACGCTCAGCACAGAACCTGAGGAGTAACTAGACTTGTAGACCAAACTACCATCTAAACAGTAAAGTTGGTCCCTCTATGGCAGAATAATTTACAATGAATACATAAATCACACATACTGTGTTCTAGAACCAAGGGAACTGGGGATGTAATTGACTGTGCTGTACCTATTTTCTGAACAGAGAGAGAACTTCAGGACTGTCAAGATGATACCCTTTCTGGATCCAGAGAGTCTTCACCCAGTCGCATTGCCAGCTCCTCCAAGAGATAGATTACAGCTCCCAATTTTTCCATGCTCTGGAAAAGAGTAGGAGGTGCCAAAAAAACACTTAATATGTCTTCTGCCAGAGGACGGCACTTCTTATGGATCTGGATATGACATGATAGATGATGAGGGCTTTCTACACTGATCTTTTGGATCCAGCTCTGACTAACACCGATGCTAGTGAGATCCTGTGGGATGGACTTCTTACATTTGGCATGGGTGACCAGAAGAGGCTGGAGGGTCCTCTCACTCTGGCCATGTCTTGGAAGCCCTAGGCATCGATGGGCTGACCATGGAATTCTACCGTATATTCTGGGACATCCTTGGTCCAGAATTCACCATCACCTGGGCTGAATCCTTCAGGAGTGAGCTGCTACCCGTGTTGTGCACGTAGGCCATGCTTGCCCGGCTGCCAGAAAAGTATGACCTCTGCAACCGAATGAACTGATGCCCAGTTTTGCTCCTCAGAGTAGACTACATGATCGTCTTGTTGTAGCAAGAGTCTATGCTGGTGGACCTGATACATCCTGAACAGACATACGCTGTCTCAAGCTGGACCACCCTGGACAACTTCTACCTGTTACACAACTTTTTCCACGTAGGGCACAGCTGCTTTCTAAGCTGAGTTGGTGGTTGAGACTGAGTGGCAGGTCAGCTCCTTCCCTATCCAGTGAGGCACCGGTCCACTGATATATCTTGATGTCTACTTCTCCTTTACTGGTTCTTTCCTGCTAGTTTATGGGACTGAATTGGAGGACAGGGTATCTGGCCAGGTGCAGGCACGGATAGGGTTTGTCTGCTGCCTCCTTCTTTAGGGGAGAGGGTGTTGGTCATCAACCAGCTGGTTCTCTCCATGGTGTGGCACCAGTTAATCATCCTGAGTGCCAACCCAGAGACACAGGGAAGGTCCTGGAGTTCAGGCTAGGGAAGCATTGGGTCTCTGAGGGGGTCCTGAGAGGCCTCTTGGGAGATGGAGGCCAGGGCCTGATCTGTGACAGGAGTCAGGTCAATATGTTCTGCCTCCAGACTCTGCAAAAACTTTTCAGTGCTTGTAGTCCAGCATGAAGCCAGCTGGTGCATGCCTTCTTCTGCTGCCTCTCAGAGCTCTGATATGATCAGCTGCAGATACACAAAAGGTTCCCCTGAGACCTCTGAACTGCTGACTTCTAGCAGAACCCTCTAGCCTGGGGAAGCCTCCATTTCATCAATCCCCATCTCTCTGTATAGATAGTGGAGGCCCTTGTATTGTTGTTGCCAGAATTAATGACTTCCCAGGCTGTGGCTAGTGAGAGTGATACACCCTGTGACAGTCTCCCAGAGGATGGGACTGGACACCCCTCATGTCTCCTGCTGTGTGCCCTCAAAGGTGAAGGCTACAATGTCTCTCTGATGTACTTAGAACAGGTCCTGCAGGTGGTTGCTACCTAAATGTCCATATCCTCTGAATTTCAAGAGCTCAGTATGGGGCCCCTACCCCATGAGCCTCTCAGCTGCCCCCTGCACACTACCCAAGTAGGCTCCATACTACCCAGCTGGTCCATCCTGGAGCCAGACCCAGGAAACATATCTACATCATCTTGTGCACCCCACTGTACACTCCTCACCTATGTGTCCCACCCTGACACTAAAGTGTAAAACATCCTGCCACCCTGTGAGGGCAAGGACCTCTGGCAGTCCAGCCTTTTTACTCCACACATCATCTTCCATGGCCTTGCTCAGTGCTCCCAATCAGTGCCCTTGTTTTAAACTTTCAACTTGTGCTCCTGTTCCTGGTTTTTCTTTCCTTTTTTTGTCCCATACAATAAGTTGTCTTCTGGGCTGTGTGGTCGCTTCCCTCAGCTGAGGTAGGCCTTTTGACCTAGGTGGGCTTAGGCCCACCTTTCTCGATCTCAAATAGACTGATGCTCTTTGCCCCCACTAAACTCACTCTGTGTGTGTGTGTGTGTGTGTGTGTGTGTGTGTGTGTGTGTGTGTGTGTGTGTGTGTGTGTGTGTGTGTGTGTGTGGAGAGAGAGAGAGGCAGGGAGGGGGGACAGATGGTGAGAGGGATCCTGCCATTTCAGCATGCTTATTTCTTGTTGACTTTTGTTTATACAGATCAGACTGGACAGAACTGTACTGTGATTGATCTTCCCACTCATCAGGAGCCAGAGTCTAATGCTGCCATTCTGCACAGCTTGGATGGTCTATCACAAGTAGCATTACTTACTACCCTTGTAAACTGTTGGAGCAGAGACCAAGGGCTGAGTCAGCAAGGCAACTAAGCAAACCTGTCATTCTCAAGGGTAATATTTCCAAATCAGGGTTCAGGCCTCAGCAGAGCCATGTAATGATGCCTGTTAAGTTTTGCCACTTCTCATTCTGTGGCAGTGCTGCAGATAGAGAAAGGATGTCAGCTACCTTTTCATCTGACACCTTTCATGAGCAATAAAGAATTAGAAAAGAAACCTTTTACGTGTGTTAGTGCTCTGCATTCCCTCTCCCCATCTGAAGTGGCTCATCCCGACCCATCCTAGAAATACCATCTGAGAACTGTGCTTTATCAAAGCTGTCCTAGCTTTGAATCTTTGATGTCCCTTTGATAAGCTTCTCTTGACCCGCTGCTGCTGCTGCTTAGTGATGCGACAATTTGTGTTTTTTTAATTACATCAGTTAAAAAAAAAAAGCTTTTTTTAATTGTGTTGAATTTTAAATTGCTTGTAAAGCAACTTGAGTGCCTCAGCAGGTGGGGTAAAGGTGCTTTGTTTTGTAAATAAAATAATCATTATGAATTATTATTACTTGTTATAAACTGGCAGTTTTCTCAGGCAATGTTTAATTGGTATTTTTTATGCAAAACAGCTTTCATTTTATTCATAATGTTCTTACATCTTTATGCAAAAAAGGAACAAGTTGTTTTGAGACTTTAGGTCACAGAACTCAAAGTGACTGGAGATTCTGGATGCTTAATTTTAAGATACCTTAAAAGGGCTTGATTTTCTGAGGGTGATTACTCACCACTTCTTGAAAAATGAGGTTCCTTTTAAGGTGTGCCAAGTAGGGCATGCAAAATCCTTAGTCCTTCTAAAGACTAAAGACTTAGGCCAGTTGTTCTCACCCATGCCACCATATGCAGCTGATGTGTAGTGCATCAAATTATGATTACTTCTAATCTATTTGTAGTACATATGTGACAGTAGTATCTGGACCACAGGATCCAATGACTGAGGCCTTGGCTACACTGGCACTTTACAGTGCTGCAACTTTCTCGCTCAGGGGTGTGAAAAAAGACCCCCCTAAGCACTGCAAGTTACAGCGCTGTAAAGCGCCAGTGTAAACAGTGCCCCTCCCAGTGCTGTAAGCTAATCCCCTAGGGGAAGGTTGGGATGGAGAGTACCTGCAGCCAACTGGGACGAAGCTCTCTCCAGCGCTGTCGCCGCGACCACATTCGGCCACTTCAAAGTGCTGCCGTGGAGCGCTCCCACGGCAGCACTTTGGAATTTTGAGTGTAAACCAGGGCCGTGCAAGAAGTTTTGCCACCTTTAGGCGAAACTTCAACCTTGCGCCCCCCTCAGCTCTGCAGCAAGCTCCTTGCCCTGACGTGTGCCCCTGCCCCCGCGGAGCTCCCCACCCCCTGGGGCGAGGAGCCCTGCGGTACCTCCCCACCCAGTCCCCTCTGCTCCTCGTCCTCCCGAGCACCACTGTCCTGCTCTAAATCTGCCTCCCAGCTTGGGCGCCAAACAGACTGATTGGCGCTGCAAGCCTGGGAGGTGGGAAGAAGTGAAGCAGCAACTGCCGCAGTGGGAACCCCGCGGCTGCCCGGTGGCATGGCATTACCCAGGCATGGGTGGCAAGGTTTGTAGAAATTTGGTTGGTGCCAGAACCTGCCCCCCTAAACCCTCCACCCCTACTTCCTAGCATCTGGGAGGTGATTTGGGGGGGGAGCTTCTGGGGTGCAGATCCTGAGCTTGGGGATTTAGGAAGGATGCAGGAGGGGGTGCACGGCTTGGCGATGGAGTTTGGGTGCTGGGTTGCAGGCTCTGCGGCTGGGCAGGAGGTGGGTGCTTGCAGGAGGGGATGAGGGGTTGCAAGGCTTTGGTGATGAGGAGTTTGGGTGCTGGGCTGCAGGCTCTTGGGCTGGGCAGAGGTGGTGTGTGCAGGAGGGGATGAGGGTGCAGGCTTTGGGATTGGAGTTGGGGTGCAGGCTGGGGGTGGGGTGTAGGAAAGGGTGAGGGGTGCAGGCTCTGGGAGGAGTTTGGAGGTGGGAAGGGGTTTGGGGTGGTGTGGGAAGGGGAGGTGGTGCATGGTACTCTGGGAGGGAGTTTGGGGATAGGGAGGGGTGCAGGGGGATGAGGGTTGGGCTGAGGATTGAGGGATCATTGATGCAGGAGGGGCTCTAGGCTAGGGCACGAGGGCTGGGGTGTGGGTTGAGGGCTTGTTGGGGCTGAGGATGAGGGTTTCATGGCTGCGGGGGGGGCTTCAGGCTGGGGAAGAGCATTAGGCGTTGCAGGAGGATGAGGGTTGGGGTGAGGGATGAGGGATTCATGATGCAGGGGGTGAGGCTGGGGAAGAGGATCTAGGGTGCAGGGGGTGAATATTGGGATGAGGATGAGGGGATTCATGATGTGGGGGGGCTCAGGACTGAGGCAGAGGATTAGGGTGTGGGAGGCTGAGGGGTTTGGGGTGTTGGAGAGACTCAGGGCGAGGGCGGAAGCACACGGTAAGGGCAGCCTGCCCTGCCAATAGAGCTGGGGGGCACTAGGACCCTGGGGCAGCAGACAGCAGTTCTGCGGGGAGCTGCTCTAGTCCAGCAACAGAAGCAGGCAGAGGAGAGACGCTGCGCTGCTTTCTGTGAGGCACAGGCGTGGCAGGGGGGGAGACCCGCGAGGGGCCAGGGCCCGATCCAGGCAGGGCCGGGGGACAGACTGAGCTCCAAATATTGCTGGAGCAGGGCCTCCAGCCCTGAATATTGCTGGTGCTCGAGCACCGCAAACATATAGAACCTGCCCTCTATAAACCCTGGGCTGCTGGCTGCCGCGGCGGCGCACTGACCCAGGGGACACCCTGGGCTGCCCGCTGCAGATGCCGCCGGCAGCTCAGAATCCCTCTCGATCCCAGCAGCAGCGGCTGCTCAACCACTTAAAAAAAAATTGGGGGCGCTGCTTTTTGGCGCCCCCAAATCTTGGCACCCTAGGCAACCGCCTAGTCCACCTAAATGGTTGCACCGGCCCTGAGTGTAGCCAAGCCCTCAGAGTCAGACTTTAGAAGCCTGTAAGGGAAGTATAAAGCTGTTCTTCTGACACCCTGGAAGCTAGGTCAGGAGTGTCTCTTCAGTTCTGCCCCAAGAATGCAAAAGACTTGAGAGGATATAGGAAGACCTGCTGAGAAAAGCCTTTCTGTGATTATGTACTGTTTTGCCATTGACTTTATTTCAGATTTTTAAAAGTGAAGCAAACCCCAGGAGAGGGCCAAATGTTTAGACTGTATTGCGCTTATGTTGCCAGGGGGTAATGGAGTACAGGCTGCAGCTGTTCGAAAGTCCAGTTTATAATAGGCCATATTATGTATTTTTCTGGATGAAATGCTGTGTTACTTCCCTGCCCATGTTTAATTTGGGCATACATAGTCATACACTCTATTCAAGACAGTATTCAGTATGTGCTTATCCCACTGAAATGAATGCTCAAATGCTCTGCTGAATCCCGGCCATAAGCTTTGATTTTGATTTGTTTTACTGTATTCTGTGCAAACTGTTCTCTGCAGTTAGAGAAGCAACACCCACAAACCCCACACCAGTTCAAAGGTTCTCGAGAGAGCCTTGGATTTTAATACTCTGTTTATGTAAAACTTATGTCCTGTGCAAACTCAAATGTCATGGAAGTGGCAGGGAAATATTATGCAATACTTTGCTTGCATGATGTGCATAGAAAGGGTCTCCTTTGAGGGCTTTGTGGTATGTTAACTAACCAAACACTCATACAATATGAGTTTAGGGAAGGTCACAGGCTCAGGGAGAAACAGAAAGAATAAGGGTGGAAAGGGCTTCAGCAAGTTGAACAGAAAGCATCTGTTGGGATATGCAGAAAATGTTTTGAAAAGCTAAGTGCTTAGTTAGTCTAACCACTGGGCAAGTCTGATGTGAGCAGCCACCTCTTGTTTGACAAATAACCCCATGCAAAGGCTGATCTTGCCAGCATTCCCAGAGGTTATAGTCTCACAAGCATTAACTATTCTCAAGCCGTACATAAGGCAAAAACAAGCTTTAATATCAGGTATGCACTGCATCTTTTTTTCCTGTCTATCCTTTTTGTGGTAGAAACATTGTATGTATGGTCTTCCGATTTGGGTACCTTGGAGCATCTGCCAACCTAGCCTGGGGTAAGGATTTCAATTTTTGGTAGCTGTAGCAGGCTGGACTGGGGATGGGGGAAGTATTGGTCTCTCTCCCCTCACCATTGCCCAGATACTTTCTTGGAGACCGCACTTACACATGGAAGTTCTGTCTTTCTGCACTGATATTTCACTGAAACTCCTGGTAATATTGTAGACTTAAAGGAGGTGGCATTGGATTCCCCCCATCTCTAACTTATCAAAAGGAGCTCGAGTAAAAATAACACCCTCCACTTGTGTTTTTACCCAACTGTAATTCCTTTCCTGTTGTCCAAGGCTGTGATTCCAGCTCAGGTGCCGCCTCTTCCAAACTCATCCTATTGGGGTTTAGAGGAAACCAGAGACATGCTTATTCTCTGCCATGGCACTAGTAAAACAGAGCAGCTGCTCGTAGTTTCCTTCTGCATCACCAGATCTTTCAGAGCATTCCCATTCACTTACCTTCTCTTCACATGTACAAATGTAGCACTGCAACCCTTACAGTGGGCCTGGTTTCCTAAGGAGCTTAAGCCTTGGCTACACTTGCGAGTTACAGTGCAATAAAGCAGTCCCGGGTGCCCTAGCTCGCTCCCCATCCACACTGGCAAGGCATGTATTGCTCTCTGACTCCACAGCTACAGTGCTGCTGGTACTCCACCTCGGCAAGTGGAATAAGGTTTGCTGTGCCACCACTGGAGCGCCATGGCCCCAGTGTGAACGAGGTGTTGCGTTACTGCGCTGTGATCAGCCTCCAGAAACATTCCATAATCCCCTAAAGTCAAGTGGCCACTCTTGTCATTGTTGTGAAATTGGCTGCAGGAATGCGGAAATGCCCTTTCAAAGCTCCGTTTCGGAGAGGTGGCTGTTTGCTTTTCTTGGAGCTGATAAACATTTGCTGTTTGCTTTGAGTGAGAGAGAGGTGGTGGGGAAGAGGCCTCTGAACTTACAAGACAGCATGCTGCCACACTCTCAGCACCCCAAAAACCCACTCTCTCTCTCTCTCTCTCTCTCCCCACATACACACAACACACTCCCTGTCACACTCCACGCCCCCATTTGAAAAACACGTTGCAGTCACTGCATGCTGAGATAGCTGCCCATAATGCACCGCTCCCAATGCTGCTGCAAATGTGGCCACACCAGTGCGCAAGCAGCTGTCAGTGTGGACACACTACAGCGCTTTCTGTACTGCACTCTATGAAGGTGGGTTTAACTCATCGCTCTCTACATCTCAAGTGTAGCCGTGCCCTTAGTTCCCATTTAGGCCCCTAAAGGAAATGGCCTGATTTACAGACGCGTTCAGCAGCCAACAGCTCCCTTTGTTCTCAAAGTGTGGGTGAGAGATTCTCTGTTGTTCTCTGTGGTGGTTGAAATCATGGTCACATCAGTTAAGTTCCTAAAAGGGAGCTAATGGGTGCTGAGCCCTTTTGAAAATCTTGTCCATTCTCTTCTGGAATTCACCATATACCATGAATTTAGCTGTTGGCTCAAAACCTCTGAGTAAAGCATTACTTTCAGAGTGGCCCCTGCATTTAATGTTCTTTTATGGCTTTGAGCTTGTTGATATTTTTTAAATAACACATGACTTTAGCATACTGAAAGAAATCAAGCAGGACATGATTTTGAATGAACCTACCCCATCAGCTAGTGACTGCTGTTAATCACTTTTCTAAATGTTCAGCATTTTAAAATGATGGGATTGCAGTTATCTGAAGTGTTCAAGCCCCTTCATTAATTTTGATACCTAACACCCCAATCCTGCAGTGAGTGCTGTAGTGCTGGACATTGAGCAAGTTATAATTTGGAAATTCATTTAAAATTCATTGTAAAATTATTATTTAGATTATAAACTGCTAGGGCAGGGACTGTCTTTTTGTTTTGTACAATGGAGTCCTGGTCCATGGTAGAGGCTCACAGGCACTACCACAATGCAGCTATTAATATGCATGAATATAAAGATAAACACACACAACCTACAACATTTTAAAAACAAGGCCTTCTAATTTTCATTTTGTGACAGCTGCAAAGAGGCATGTGTATAAATCCTTTAATTCAATGTAAAATGTCTGTTACTTCAGAGAGAGAACACCATGAATAGTTTCACTGTATGAATAAACAAGCAGATGAATGAATGGAAATATTGTGCATCAATAGTTTCCCATTGACAAAATACCTGTCATATACCTTTTGCCTTAATGCACAAGGAGTCACTTGTGTAACAAATGGCAAGTAGCCCACTAATCATATTCAAAGCAAGTCCTAAAAAGGAAAATCTCTCCAGTGTTCAAACCTATGGAGGAGCATATGGATGGATGGTAAACTCCAAGTGCTTTACTGGCTGCCTGCCTGCCATCCTCTGAAGAACAGCTAATAATAATATCACTTGAAAAAGCTGCTGAAGAGTGAGATTAGTTTTACTGCAGCTAATTTGCAGTTAATCCAATATATGAGTTTACTATGTCCTTTGCTAAAACCATAGTCAACAAATCCCTAAGCGCAGTGTGTTTATGCACTGACTGACTTTAGTTTCCCTTCATGGGGAATAGAATCAGTGGGTGAAAAACTGACCCTACTCAAATCCATGGTAAAACTCCCATTGACATCAATGGGCCCAGGATTTTTTAAAAAAGCAAAGCCCCTTCATTCAGGGACTAGAATCCACCAACACCCTTGCCAGTTTACGGCTGCTACTCTAACCTTTTGCTAGTGCAGAGCCCTTTTCTACCACGCACAGGAGTCATGAGGTCACCCTGCATGCCTGCTTTGCAACCTCCATCCTCCCATGCAGCTAATACAGAAAGTCATTTCTGCAATTAGTGTAATGTTTAGAAGACCCTTATGGACTCCAGTGGAGCAGCCCCTGGGTGCATGTGGCTCACTGCTTCTCGTAATTCAATTTTTAACTAGGTTTCCTCTGTCTGCGCCTTCCCTCCAAAACAGCACAGGCACAAGTGCCCCTAATGTAAGGGCCTTCTCTTATCAAGGGGTAGCTCTGTTGTCAGCAGTAGCCCTGATGATCCTGATTCTCCTTTCACTTTACATAAGTATCAGTCGGGAGTGACTTGTGGTATAAAGTGAGGGGAAGGCCCAATAAGTGAATTCCAAACCCCAAAAGAATGTTGGAACAAAACTTCCTTCTCAGGTCTGGTTCCTCTCTGCTTCTTTTAACACATTGCATATACATGTAGGAAATCTCCCCCATCAAAAACCATGAAGCCCCCTGTGACAGGGCAGCAGGTTTGTATAAATTTTGGTGGTGCCCAGAAGGTCCAAGCCCCCCCCCTCCTCCCCCACACCTCTGCCTAAGGCTCTGAGAGGGAGTTTGGGTGTGGGAGGGCATTTGGGGTGCAGACTCTGGGAGAAAATTTGGGTGCAGGAGGAGTGCGGGCTTTGGAATGGAGTTTGGGTGCTGGGTGCAGGCTCTGGGCTCTGGGCTGGGGCAGGGGGTTGAGGTGAAGGAGGAGGTGTGTGGAGTGCGGGATCTGGGAGGGAGTTTGGGTGCAGAAGAGGGTTTGGGGTGAGAGCTCAGGAAGAGAGTTTGGGGGCTGGGTCCAGGCTCTGGGGCAGGGTTGGGTGCTGGGTGTGGGCTCTGGGCTGGGACAGAGGGTTCGGGTGTGGAAGGGGGGTGTGGGGCATGGGGCTGGGCCGGGGCTGGGCCAGGGCTGAGGAGTTTGGGGTACAGCAGGCAGGCTGACTTGGGTCTGAGGTGGAGGGCCAGAGAGGAAGACTCCCCCTAGCCCTCTCCCCAGCAGCAGAGAACTCTGGGGGAGGGGGAGAGGGGGTGCCCCTCCCTGCCCCCCCGGCACTCACTCAAGCTCCCCCCAAGGCTACTGCTCAGAAGGTCCAGTCAGGATAAGCTGCCCCCCTTCGGAGTCTACTCAGAGTTGCCTTCAGGGGCTTGGGGGGCTGCCCCTGGCGTTGCTCCCTTGTAGCCGGCAGCAGATGGCAATGGAGCACAGCATGGAGCTGCAGGGATCAGCCATCCGCTGCCTAGGATAGGCAAGGACGCTTGGGGGAGGGGGCAAGCGGCAGCAGCAGGCAGGGGTGGGGAAGGTGTGTGGGGGTGGCAGGTGGGGGCCAGGGGAGAAACCTGGACCTTAACATTGGTAGACCCGGGCCTCTCAGGCCCTGAATTTGCTGGATCCTGGGCGCCACGGGCCCAGACAACTTGCCATCCCTGCCCTGTGACAATCTCAAGGTGTACCCGGGTTGTGAGGCACCTCGGTACTTTCTGCCCTTAGCATGAAGGAGTTTAGTCTGTGCTTATTGTGTATCAACTCCCTGAAACCCACAGCCTCTGTCAGAACAATCTCTACCTTGTAGGCCTCACTCCGTCTGTGCAGGTTAGCAAATGGCATACACCAACCCCCACACCCTCTCCAAGTGTTCCCTACAGCGTCTAGTCCCTTACCCACTGAACACTCACACAGCTACCAGGCCCCTCACTTCCAAGATGCCAGCACCCGCCAGCTTGTAAGAGTCAACTCAGGACCAGTACTTTGCTTAACATCACAGCACTTAAATATATTTATAGTGAAAACAAGCATAAGTTTATCATCAAAGAACAGAGGTACAGAAGATAGTGAGTAAAGATATTGGAAACAAATAGTCACATATTTAAAAAATGTTTTCTAGAGACTAAACCTACCTAATAGGTTAACCTCCTGTCTGAAGAAGTTTATCTCCCCCAAAGTCCTTTTCAGCATTTTCAACCAAGGCTGGCTGAGATCCTATTTTCATGAACATAAATGGACAATGTATTCCTGTCATAAGTAGATAGGTAAGGGTTAATTTTCTTTTACCTGTAAAGGGGGGACAGGGGGGAATCAAGCACCTGACCAGAGGACCAATCAGAGAACTGGATTTTTTTTAAAGTCTGGGAGGGAAAGGAACTCGGGGTCTTTTGTTTCTCCCGGCTATGGATTGAAACATCTGGACTGGTTTTAAATTGGCTATTTTTTGAATCAACTGTTTATTCCTATTTTTAGCCTTATCCCGTGTATGAATTTCTTAATGCCCAGGTGTTTATAATCTGAAGTTCTCTTTTATATATAATAAAAGTTTCTTCTTTTAAATGGGGAGTTCTTTTCCTATTGAGCAAGGGGATGAAATTTCTGTACCAGTATCCGTCTCCCTCAAAAGAGAGACGGAGGGGGTGCCGTAGCATTAATCCTACATTCTGTGTGCTTACTATGATGCCAACAGCCGGGACAAGTATAAACAGGGAATAGAGGTAGGAATAGCTGTTTTCCCTGTCGTTGAGTAGGGCTGTTCTTTGGGAAGAAAGGGACAAGGTTCTAGAGTATTGTGACTGTAAAGAGATTACATCCAATTACCCTCAAGGATTGCTCAACGGCAGGGGAACGGGAAAGGGAGATAATCCCCTTGCCGGTACCGGATCAGACTTCTGAGTCGCGTGCGGGGTCTGTCCAGAGGAATTGGGGAGGCTAGTGAGGGGCCCCAAGGATATTTGGGGAACCCGGGCTGATAGGAGCCAAAATCCTATCTGGTGGCAGCGAGATAAGATCCAAGCTGGTACAAGCTTGGGGGAATCATAGTAAGCACCCAGATTTTGGATGCTAAGGTCCAGATTTGAGACAGACGCTTATTACAATTCCCTAGATGCAGGCTGCTAGGGTTCCTTCTTTGCCTTCTAGAACTATCCCGAGAGTTCATTGTCTTTAATCATAGACAGGATAACCTCCTGTGGCTTATTTTTTCCTGTGTGCTCCCTTCATGCTGATTTCACATCTCTTATAGTCATACGTGCACACAGAATAAAAGACAAGTAACCACTCTGAGCACGGGAAAGGGGAAAAGAAAGCTTTGAGACACCTTTAAGCTCCCTTTACCAGCATAAACTAGAGCAGCCTTGGAGCTGCTCTAATTAATGCTCTGCTTTGACTTTCCCATAGCCAGAGCACAGTGTGTTCCAGTCATGTCATCACTGGACACCATCCATCATATTTGGGAGTGGGTCCCTCATAGGGTTCTAGAGGAATCTTTTTATACTGAGAATATTCCTCAGGATTCATTTCAGGCCCCTTTATTCCAGTTAGCAGACTGCTGTACGCAGTGGGGAAAGTTCTGCAGGTAAATAGCTATGTGATGAGCCAGGCAATGGAAAATCCGTGCCTATGAATGCATTCAGGTACCTTTTGGTTTTGTTACCAAATTTGATCTTTCATTGGAGAGAACTGCTACATTTCCTGAGAGATTCATACTTTCTAGAAACTGGTAAACCATTAGATCTTCCTACTAATTCTCTCTCTCACCACTTAAGAAATTGACTGACAATCCATTGGAAATAGCTATCAAATAAGTGCTGACAAACTGCGAGAATTTAGATTTTAATTACTGGTGAAACATGGAAGGCTAAATCTCTTCCTGACTTCTCAGCTCTCTGAGATAAGAGGTGAAAACATTATCTAAAAGTTATATCAGAGAGTGAATTTAGCCTGGGATGGCTTAATTCTAAGTATGAATTAGTAGCATCTGAGCAAACAGGTAACAAGATGTAGTATCTGTGAAAATGGTCATATCTTGGATCACTTTTAATTAGTGTCACAATATTCCGTGTTTCTTGATCTTTGAGGTAACTGTTGTGCGAGGTTAGGCTGAAACCAGAAGGATGCTAAATGGTGAATTTTCTCTTTGTGATAGTGTGTCATTTCCTTCCACTTCAGAAATGTGTTACTGAATATTTTAAATTGTGAGCAAACAAAAACCATTTCAACTTTTATCTCTAAGGTCTGAACCAACCTGTGCTGGAATCAATGGGGATTTTGTCATGGACTTCATTGACAATAGGACAGGGCACAATCTTTCCAGATGCTAAGGGCCTCCCTAGGAGATTGTTGTGAAGGTAGCCACTAGAGTCTGTGGATTCTGCCTGCACTCATGTGATAGGGATTTTGATCTTTGCCTCTGATCTAAGCCATGTGACTAGGACAAGGAAATAAAGATCAGTTTATTTCCAGTACCTTTCTCTCAGACTCTTCTTCAGAGCTGAGCATCCTCAATTCCCACATTACCATCACTTGTCACCTCCAGAGTGCCTTCTCAACACTTTGTTCTGTCAGGTCATTAATATTTAGTCCTCATTGCATTGTCTTTTAATGTTAGTGTGCAGTCCTGCAAGCTACTGAGTCAATGATAGTTGAGTGTATTCAGTACCTGGCAGGACTGGGCGCTAAGAAGACAAACTCATGTCCTGATGTAGTTTTGAACCCTCCCATTTCCACTACCATAAACAAACAAAATCCCTGTATTTATCTTTCATTTTGAATTGTTATGCAGCACAGTAAGGGTTGGTCTGCTCTTTCACCTCATGGATTTTAGGACAGCATTTGATTCGTATCTGTGCAGGTGACACTGACAGTCTGGCTATGGTATGTACTCCCCACCACCAGACATTCTAGCTCTGCTTGCTCTAATAGTGATATGTCTTCTGACTGTTGCCAGGCAATCACAACACGAGCCGCGTAGCTATCGGCTGCACTTGTGCTTTCTTATTCCATTGCTTACCCAACCCTCCCCCCAAAAAACTAACACCCCCCTTCCCAAAAAACCCAGACTGCCCTGCCATTTGCTCTGTAGTGTATGTTTTTTTTTCTCTTTGCAGCATGAGCAATTGTAACCTGACAATGAATATCTCACTGAGCTTTGGATTTCACTTTTTATAAAATCACTTCACTCTTCCTGATACGCACACAATTTGCAGATATAGAACTGAGCATACATCTACTTGCAATAATAACATCTACTTCTTATCTGGTGCTTTTCATCAGTAGATCTCAAACCACTTTTCAAAGGTTAGTTGTGTTATCTTCATTTTATAAAAGGAGAAGCTGAGGTACAGAGGTTAAGACGCTTGCCCAAGAACAGTCATACGTGCACACAGAATAAAAGACAAGCAGCCACTATGGAAAGGAAAGTCTAATTCCAACCAGGCCTTCTGGCAACATCCAAAATAATAGGCATGTGATGCATTATTATTATATCTTGTTAGAGAGGGAATTAGGTGCAACTTCTACCTTTAAGTAGCCTAGTACCTTCTATTGTGACTTCTTTTTTTTTTTTGAGAAATTCTAACACCTCCATCTTTGCAGCAGGCCTCTGATATTCGTCCCAAGCAATCCATTGGGCTGGAGAAATGCACTTTCATTGTCCCGTGAAATTCCTTCAGTATTCACGGAGGTAATTTTGTGTTAAATGGCTACTTGCCCACGCTTGCATTTTGCTGGAAAATATTAGCAGCTTGCTAGCATAATAACTGAACACGGCTATTCTAAAGGGCCAGGCTTGCACCACTCGCAAAGCAGCACCACTAGTCTAGCACCCTATGCTGTACTGGGGATGCCTAGGTGCAGCTAGAGCAATGAGGGCTGGGGGGAGAGACTGGGGTGGGCTGGGCTGGGTTTCTCTTGATTATTACCCAGACCCGGCACCTGGCCCTAGTGGTCTGTCTTTCCCCTGCCTGCCCCCCCCACACACACACACACCCTGGAAAACCACCTTCTGTTGCTAGTTAATGAAGTCATTCCTGTAGTTCAAGTGATAACAGTGGCTGCAGCACTGAAGGTTAAGGGTTTAAACCCTGTTAACGACAGATGACTTTTTTTTTTACAGTTTCACATAATTATTTTAACCTTTTTATTAAAAAGAAACCCTAGGAAACTACATTCAAAATACATTTAAAAGGATGTTATTTAGGTTGCAAAGTCAAGCACTGGAGATTAGGGAAATGCCAGATTCACGATTACTGTCTTAATTCTGCCTCCTTGTATGTATCATGCTGCAGTCTTTAATTGCTTGTTCACATTATTTTTTTTTCCAAAAAGACCCCTGCTTCATTCAGTGCACACAATGAATGCACAAAACACAGGATTAAGATTGCACAGTCAAGTGTCAATATGGCATTTTTAACTGTTGAGTGCTTATTTTTACAACCTAAATAGCATACTTTGAATGTAGATTTATTTTAAATGGAATTTGTAAGTCAAGTTATGCCAAGTGTGGCAGAAAGAACATAACAACAGCCATACTGGGTCAGACCAAAGGTCCATCAAGCCCAGTATCCTGTCTTCTGACATTGGCCAATGGCGGGTGCCCCAAAGGGAATGAACAGACAGGTTATCATCAAGTGATCCATGCCCTGTCACCCAATCCCATCTTCTGGCAAACAGAGGCTATGGACACCATTCCTGCCCATCCTGGCTAATAGCCATTGATGGACCTATCTTCCATGAATCTATCTAGCTCCCTTTTGAACCCCGTTATAATATTGGCCTTCACAGCACCCTCTGGCAAGGAGTTCCAGAGGTTGACAGTGCATTGCATGAAAAAAATACTTTCTTGTGTTTGTTTTAAACCTGCTACCTATTAATTTCATTTGGTGGCCCCTTGTTTTTGTATTATGAGAAGGAGTAAATAATACTTCCTTATTTACTTTCTCTATATCACTCATGATTTTATACACCTCTATTATATCCCCCCTTAGTTGCCTCCTTTTCCAAACTGAAAAGTCCCAGTCTTATTAATCTCTCCTCATAGGGAAGCCATTCTATATCCCTAATCATTTTTGTTGCTATTTTCTGAACCTTTTACAATTCCAATATATCTTTTTTGAGATGGGGTGACCACATCTGCATGCAGTATTCAAGATGTGGGCATATCTTGGATTTATACAGAGGCAATATAATATTTTCTGTCTTATTATCTATCCCTTTCTTGATGATTCCCGACATTCTGACCTCTTTTTTGACTTCCACTGTACATTGTGTGGATGTTTTCAGAAAACTATCCACAATGACTCTAAGATCTTTCTTGAGTGGTAACAGCTCATTTAGACCCCGTCATTTTAAATGTATAATTAAGATTATGTTTTCCAATGTTCAGGTTACAGATGACAGTTAGTAGTTCTTCAATTTCATATTTGAGTTCCTTCAGAACTCTTGGGTGAATACCATCTGGTCCTGGTGACTTATTACTGTTTAGTTTATCAATTTGTTTCAAAACTACCTCTAATACACCTCATTTTGGGACAGTTCCTCAGATCTGTCACCCAAAAAGAATGGCTCAGGTTTGGGAATCTCCCTCACATCCTCAGCAGTGAAGACCAATGCAAAGAATTAATTTAGTTTCTCCACAATGGCCTTATCGTCTTTGACTGCTCCTTTAGCATCTCAGTTGTCCAGTGGCCCCACTGGTTGTTTAGCAGGCTTTCTGCTTCTGATGTATTTAAAAAAAAAATTGCTATTACTTTTGGAGTCTTTGACTAGCTGTTCTTCAAATTCTTTTTTGGTCTTTCTAATTATATTTTTACACTTCATTTGCCAGAGTTTATGCTCTTTTCTATTTTCCTCATTCAGATTTATCTTCCACTTTTTAAAGGATGCCTTTTTTCCTCTCACTGCTTCTTTTACTTTGTTGTTTAACCATGGTGGCTCTTTTTTGGTTTTCTTACTATGTATTTTAAATTGGGCTATACATTTAGTTGAACCTCTATTATGGTGTCTTTAAAAAGCTTCCACGCAGCTTGCAGGGATTTTACTTTTGGTGCTGTACCTTCTTCATTTCTGTTTTGCTAACCTCTCTCATTTTTGTGTAGTTCTCTTTCTGAAATTAAATGCTACAGTGTTGGGCCACTGCGAGTTTTCCCTGCCACAGAGATGTTAAATTTAATTATATTATGGTCACTATTACTAAGCGATCCAGCTATATTCACCTCTTGGACCTGATCCTGTGTTCCACTTAGGACTAAATCAAGACTTTCCTCTCCTTTTGTGGGTTCCAGAATTAGCTGCTCCAAGAAGCAGTCATTTAAGGTGTCAAGAAATTTTATCTCAACATCCCTTCCTGAGGTGATATGTACCCAGTCAATCTGGGGATAGCTGAAATCCCCCATTATTATTACAGGTCCGTCACATCTTACGCGCATTTAACATGCTTGATTTCAACTTTACGCAGTCGGCAAAAACAAAAAGAGAAAAACAACAATTTTAATACTGTACCTGTAGTGCGGGTGATTCCGCCGGCCATTCAACTCAATGTAATTTTGATGATACGTGGTTTTCACTTTACGCGCTAACTGCGGAATGGAACCCCTGCATAAGATGAGACTCGCCTGTATTGAGCTTTTTATTTTAATAGCCTCTCTAATCTCCCTGAGCATTTCAGAGTCACTAACACCATCCTAGTCGGGTGGTCTGTAATATAGTCCTACTGCTATATTCTTATTTTTCAAGCATGGAATTACTATCCAGAAAGATTCTATAATACAATTTAGTTCATTTAAGATTTTTACTTCATTTGATTCTATGCTTTCCTTCACATATAGTGCCACTTCCCCAACAGCACGACCTGTTCTGTCCTTCTGATATATTTTGTACCCTGGTATTACTGTGTCCCATTGATTATCCTCATTCCACCAGATTACTGTGATGCCTATTATATCTATATCCTGATTTAATACTAGGCACTCTAGTTCACCCATCTTATTATTTAGACTTCTAGCATTGGTATATAAGCATTTTAAAAACTTGTCATTTTTTTGGCTGTTCCCTATTGCATGATGGGACTTTTTTTAATTTGCCTGTTTCTCATCAGATCCTCCCTTCCATTTTCCATCCTCTCCTTCTTATTAGGACATAGGGAATCTCCTTTTATAGCTCCTCCCCTAATGGATGTCCAAACCACATATCAGCTTTCCTCTAGCCCTTAGTTTAAAAACTGTTCTATGACCTTTTTAATTTTAAGTGCCAGCAATCTGGTTCCATTTTGGTTTAGGTGGAGCCCATTCTTCCTGTATAGGCTCCCCCTCTCCCAAAAGTTTCCCCAGTTCCTAATAAATCTAAACCCCTCCTCCGTACACCATCGTCTCATCCACTCATTGAGACCCTGCAGTTCTGCCTTTCTAACTGGACCTGCGTGTGGAACTAGAAGCATTTCAGAGAATGCTACCATGGAGATCCTGGACTTCAATCTCTTACCTAGCAGCCTAAATTTGTCCTCCAGGACCTCTCTCTCTGATCCTTCCCCATGTTGTTGGTATCTACATGTACCATGACCACCAGCTCCTCCCCAGCGCCACACATAAGTCTATCTAGATGTCTTGAGAGAGCCGCAACCTTCGCACTAGGCAGGCAAGTCACCATGGGGGTCTCTCGATCATCACAAACCTAGCTATCTATGTTTCTAATGATCAAATCGCCCATTACTAATATCTACCTCTTCCTAATAACTGGAGTTCCCTCCAGCAGAGAAGTATCCTCAATGCGAGAGGATACCACATCATCATCTGGGAGGAGGGTCCCAACTATGGCTGGTTATCCACAGCCTGGAGCATCGAGGCACAAAGAGGTTAAATGACTTGGCCAACTTCATACACACCGTCTAGGTTCAGTTCCCAGCTCCGTTACAGAGTCCAATTACAGCTTTCACCCTATGATGAAATTGAAATTCTAAGATGGAATTCCTTATTGTTTAAAAAGGTAATATACAGAAATGTAACCTATCTAATTTCATAAACAGCCCCTATTTATAAAGTCAATATTGATTGAATAGTATGTCAGGTTGCCCAGTGTTGTTTGATAGTGCACTGAAAGATTGAGAGTCCTTGTCCTGATCCATATGTAAAAAGGGCTACAGTTAAATATGATTCTCCTGGTTTTGGGCATTTCAAACATAATGCTGGAATTAATGAAGGATTTTTTTTCATTCATTTTCCTTATTGGATGAGGGAGAAGAAAGAAAAAGAAAATACTGGCTTTGGGATTTTTTTAAAGGTTCCACAGCAAGCTGGCATTTCTTCTGAAAAGCATCTGTGACCTACTGGGACCTGCATAACTCAGAAGGCTACAGTAGAACCTGAGTTACAAACACCAAGAGTTATAAACTGACCAGTTAACCACACGCCTCATTTGGAACCAGAAGTATGCAATCAGGCAGTACAGAGACAAATAAAAGGGGAAAAAAAGCAAGTACAGTACGGTGTTAAAAGTAAACTACCAAAAAAATAGGGAAAGCAGCATTTTTCTTCTGCATAGTAAAGTTTCAAAGCTGTATCAAGTCAATGTTCAGTTGTAAACTTTGAAAGAAATACCATAACGTTTTGTACAGAGTTACAAATACCTCAGGAATGCAAATTGTTTGTAACTGAGATTCTACTGTATATCCATTTTATTCTATCAGATTTCCATTAAGCAATACTCACCACCCTTTCCCAACAATTCCCTTTGAGCATTTTCACCTACAGATCTGTTCGTACATATGGATAATCCTGGCAAGAATAAACCAGTCACAGCAAGGAGCATATATTTATAAATTCTAATGCCAGCAGGGAGCGCTGTTATCTCCTACTCCAGGGGTGGGCAAACTATCGCCCATGGGCAGGATCTGGCCCCTCAGGGCTTTGGATCCAGCCCACAGGATTGCCACCCCCATGGAGCCGCGGGCCTCGCACCGCTCTGGGAAGCAGCCAGCACCACATCCCTGTGGCCTCTGGGGGAGAGGAGGCAGAGGGCTCCACACGCTGCCCTTACCTGTGGGTCCCTCCCCTGAAGCTCCCATTGGCCAGGAACTGGAAACCACGGGGCTGAGGCCAGGGCAGGCAGGGAGCGTGCCCTGGCCCCAGTGGGTGCCACTGCCACCCCGGAGCTGCTCTGGGTAAGCAGCACTGGGCCAGAGCCTGCACCCCAACCCCCTGCCCTGAGCCCCATCCTGCACTATCCATCCCCTCCTGCACCCCAGTCCCCTTTCCTGAGCTCCTTTGTACACTCCGCAACCCTCTTCTGCCCCAACTCCTTGCCCTGAGCCCCTTCCTGCACACACTGCACCCCCTCCCACACCCCAACCACCTGTCCCAGCCCTACATTCATGGCCCTGCATGCAATTTCCCCACCCAGATATGGCCCTTGGGACAAAAAGTTTGCCATCCCCTGTCCTAATCACATCTCCTGAACAGCACAGTCCAAAAAACATCTCCTAAATAACTCCTCTTTGAACTCAAAGGATGTTTTTCTAAAAAAGACCATCTTAATTTAATAATTCACAGTAATGGAGAATCTGCCACAACCCTTGATAAATTATTCCAATGGTTAATTACACTCACTATTCAAAATATGCAACGTATTTCCAGTCTGAATATGTCTAACTTGAACTTCAGCCATTTGATCTTGTTATACCTTTCTCAGCTAGAAAAGCCCATTATCAAATATTTGTTCCCCAGGAAGGTAGTTACAGATTATGATTGTCACCCATTTCCCTTCTCTGTGTTTAGCTATATACATATAGTGAGACATGCCAATAATTAAAAGGCATGTTTTCTAATCCTTTAATCATTCTAATTGCTCTTCCCTGAACCCTCTCCCATTTAGCAACATCCTTCTTGAATGGTGGACACCGGAAATGGACACGATCTTCCAGCAGAAGTCACACCATACCAAACAAAAATACAACATCCCTACACCTTTTAGAAATTCTTCCGTTTATACATCCAAGGATATCATTAGTTCTTTTTAGCCATAGCATCAACAGTGACTTCATGTTGAGCTGATTGTCCACCAGGACCCACAAGTCTTTCTTGGAGTTACAGCTTCCCAGCATAGAGTCCTTGATTCTCTAAGTATGGCCTATATTCTTTGCTCGTGGATGTAAAAATTTACAGTCAGCCCTATTAAAACATTTATTTTTTTGGTTGTGACCAACCATACCAAGTGTTCAAGATAGTTACCACTCCCCTAATTTTTGTGTTAGCTGCAGACTTTATCAGTGATGATTTTGTATTTTTTCCAACACCATGGAAATAAGGTGTTGCATTTCCGAATTAGGAAGGAAACTATCGGACATGTGCATACACCCATAGGAAGGTAGAAGCTGCACCTTAACATTCCTGAATCCGAGCTCCCTCAGTGCAACCCAACACATTCTCTCAGGTTTGAGGGGAGGGGAGGACAGGCAAGCGAAACAAGCATGTTTTGTGAACTATATGAAGTCTGCACAACAGTCCACAGAAGCCCATTTGTTCTCTACAAGTCTGAGTCTCCATTTAACCTTCCTAGTAACGTGAGTCCCTGTGAAAACATGCTGGCAAGGGCAAGGACCCTGAGCCTGCTGTGACAGGTTGCCCCTCCCTCCTGGGGTGCCACTTGATGTACTGGGGTACCACTGAACCCACTTGCTCCACCAGCCTGGACTCCCTTACACTATCCTGCTGAGCCTGGCCCTCAACCTTTCTCCAGCACACAGACAGGTATGGACACACCTAGCTGGAGAAAGACACTAAAATCAGCTCTGCGTGACAAGGCTTCAGCTAAGGAATTGCCCAGCGTGCAAGTGCACACCCTTCTGGAATGTAAACCCGAAATTGTATCGGCTTGTGCTGCACACACAACTGTACAGCGAAGCTCATGAAATTCGCCCCCTCCCTCAATGTGGAGGAAGATATGCACATCTTCACCCCCACCCCCAGTTATGAATTCCACAAACTGCTTTTAGAAAAAACAAAAACAAGTTTATTAGCTACAAAAGACAGATTTTAAGTGATAAGGGATAGCAAACAGATCAAAGCAGATTATCTAGCAAACGAAACAACATGCAAGATAAGCTTAATATACTAAAGAAACTGGTTATGACTAGCAATTTCTCACCCTAAATGTTGTTTTAGGCAGATTGCAGAGGTTCTTGAAGGCAAGCTGCTCTTGCTTGCAGCTTAAACTCCAGGTATTTCTTTCACAGGCCAGACACCTTTCCAGCCTGGGCTCAGTCCTTCTCCACCACTTTGTCTTTGTTTGTTAGATGTTTCTAGCAGTCAGCCTGGGTGGGGATTCAGTGACAAATGAATCCTCATTATGTCACGTCCCTGTCTTAAGTAGGTTTTACGTATAGTGGGAATCCTTTGTTTTCCAGTGTGGTTCCTCCCGTGCTCAGTGGAAAAATACTGCTATTCTATCATGGAGTCTGGTGCCAGATGATGTGATCACATGACCCTGCAGTGTCAAAGCAGCCATGAGTCAAAGGCCATTTGTAGCATCCCAGGAAGGTGGGAGATTAGCATCTTCAAAGACCTATTGTTCTCCCTAATGGTTTGTTGACTTGTCCCCAGCTAACCAGCCAGACTGATTGCACCTGGGGAATGCCCAGCAGACAAAATGCAAGCACTTTTGTAGTACATATTACTTTTGTAATATTCCTAACTTTATATACACAAATGATACATGTATACAAATAAGATAATCCTATTCAGTAAATCATAACCTTTCCAAAGGTATCTTATCCATCTTGCATAAAATACATCTCAGATGTGCTATAATCATATTATAACAATATTTCTATGAAGAATATGGGGCATAGTGTCACAGCTGCATCCTATACTCTATTTGAAAGGGGTTCCAAGTACAGAATTCCAGCAGTTGCTGCTATTTCTACTCCTGTGAGGATTTCCACTAGGAAAAACATTTCCAGCTGGCACCAGCTTCACCTTATTCCCAAAATGGTCCCCTTTAGCCCAGTAGTGAACCTGTCTTGCACACAGAGATTCCTGCAGTCTGGAGGTAGGAGGTAAGGGCTAGGGAAGGGGAGGAGAAGAATTCCCTAGGTATGTGACTTCTCACATCTGCAGATCTGCGCACTTTTCTGCACATGTGAAAGTTTTAGAGGGGGTGAGGAGATAAGGGAAACAAAACACCATTTTGCTCCATCCCTCTGTCCCTATGAGTCAGGCTTCTCTGCCAGCCGCCAAGTTTAACTCTTCTTTTATAAAAAAGTAACTTTGGCATATTGAACAGTTTAAAAGAGGTAAATGTGGTTGAAAGAGCCACAGCCTACTGCTGAAAAGACAGGTGGCCACTCTGGGAGTGTAGGACAGGCAAGAGAGTTTAAACCTGACACTTCCTCCATCAGCCCCTCACTTTCTGCCCAGCCTGCCCTTCACTCTTATACCCATCCTGTGTGTCCACTCACAGCTTCACTCTATGTGATTCATATAATGAGTGTAAGGATTTTGAGTGTGTTTCAGTTATGAGGATCCAGCCGCTGTACACAGTAGGGAGTTGGTGAATGGCTGTGACAGCATGGAAAAAGACTTAGCCAGCCACTGAGAAGTGGCCTTGATGAATAATCAGAGCTCACACCATACTCCAATCTCTACCAGCTTTACAGCTATCCACAGGAGAGACCTAGGGTGACCAGATAGCAAGTGTGAAAAATTGGAACAGGAAGTGGGGGGTAATAGGCATCTATATTAGACAAAGCCCTGAATATAGAGACTGTCCCTATAAAATTGGGACATCTGGTCACCCTAGAGAGACCTCAGTCCTGAACTGCAACAGAGCCATCTCTTGGAAGTGATTGTGACTCCTATAACTTATTCATCCCATGATGCAAGGATGTATCTTGTTTGTTTATATTGATTTGTTTTGCTCTTAGCTGTGTGATTTTTATAAGCAAGACAGATAAATTGATGAAAGTTGTGAAGGTTCACTGTGCTTGGATAAGGGTGTTCATAAAGTGTAACACTAACAAGCTCTTTAGAAGGCAAAAGACATGCTGAACCAGTAGGGATAAATCAAGAATTTTCTCTTGAGCATCTATCTACTTATAAGATCTTCATCTTTGTACAGTAGAACCTCAGTTACGAACACCTCAGGAATGGAGGTTGTTCACAACTCTGAAGCCTTTGTAACTCTGTACAAAACATTATGGTGGTTCTTTCAAAAGCGTACAACTGAACAGTGACTCAGTACAGCTTTGAAACTTTACTATGTGGAAGAAAATGCTGCGTTCTCTTCATTTTTTTTAGTAGTTTACATGTAACACAATACTGTACTGTATTTGCTTCTTTTTTTAATCTCTGCTGTTGCCTGACTGCATACTTCTGGATCCATGAGATGTGTGATTGACTGGTCAGTTCATAACTCTGGTATTCATAACTCTGAGGTTCTAATCTGAATTCCTCTAACAAAGTAATGAATTTATCCTCTCAGAACCCGTAGAAAGAGCCAGGGACTGACTGAATATTAGCCTTGTGTTTTAGCAACTAAACTATCCTTCCCTTAGACAAAATTTTTATGGAGCTGTTTTTCATGGTTGGAAAACTACAGTTAACTTTTTAATTTTGCATGCCTCAGCTCCAGCCAGCACTTAATCAGAACACCTGACGTACCACAATAGCTTCTTTTTTTTAACTGTATAGTATTTATAACTCAACCAGAAGTGGCAGTGCTTGGTATGTTAAGATCATTTCACCACTGCCTCCCCACCACCAACACTCTGGAACCCACCAGCGGTTCTGTGGCCCCAGACTGCAGGACGAATACTGCCTTCTCCATTCTATTATCTGATTCACACATTGCCATGTTCAATTTCCTCTGCCTCCTTTGAGGATAGAGCTACATTTCCTTTGATTGCACTAGCGAGTCATTTGCAGAGATAAGTCAGTAACCCTGTTCAGGGTTGCTGTGCAGATGTGCTGTAAAGACAAAGAAGATAATTTTTTTCAGGCAATCAAGGTCCCTTCAAAGGTTTCATCTCTCAGTGGGTGTTTTCTTAGAGTGAGATCCAAAGCCCATTGAAATCAATGTGAGTCTTTCTGATAGCTTAAACAGGGGCCTTAATTAGCAGAGTGATTCTGGAGCTGCAAAGTGTTTGATCCTGAGAGGTGTTGCTGAGCACCCTGTATCTCCTTTGAAAGACAGCAAGGGGCTGTGCACCAAATAGCACAAACCATGACCAAAACCGAACTACAAATCGTAAGTGTTGACATCTGTCATGCTTAGGTTTTTTTAAACTGCAACCTCTCATCACAGTATCTGAGTGCCTGCCATGGAAAACCAGTAGCAATACCAAAGTCTCCAGTGGGTTTCATGGACTGTCTGGCCATGGCTCCCTTTTCAAAGTGAGAAAAAATTAAAGTCGGGCAGGCTGCTCATAGATGTCACAAGAATTACAGGAAATCTCGTGACAAATTTAGTTTCTCTCTACTGTATTCTTGGTTCCTACAATTTAAGGGGCTAGGTTAAAACATAATAAATACACAGGTCAGCCTTGCAGAACGAAACTGTGTTTTAACTGTACTCCCAGACTATACTGCAACCCTGGCGGTATACCATTCTCCCAGGTGGGAGACCTGCTCTGTGCTGGTGGAGATGTGGTTACCGTGTGGCAGCATGCCAACACAGGTAAAACATGGTTCTGCGTTAGGCATAGACAGGACTAGAGATGTGTCAAAAACAGGTTTCATATCCCATGAATATTTTTGAGATAAAGATTTTTTTACCCATCTCAGATAGGAATGAAACATTTAAATTATGAAAATATCCATAAACTGAAAAATTTGATTATCTCCCCTCCCCCCCACACACACACATTTTTAGGTCAATCAAAATATTTCATTTTGATTTTGACCTTTTTCTTTTTTAACCTTTTAGGCTAATTAGCTAACATTTTGAAACGAAAAGTTGTTTCAAACTAGAAAATTGGATTTTTTTCATTCAAAAATGTTAGAATGAAATATTTCAACAAGTTCAAAAAAATCATCAAACCTGACACTGTTTTCTGAACAGTTTTGGCTTCAATGAATCAGCATTTTTGATGGAAAAATGAGTTGACCGATTCCCAGTCAGCTCTAGATAGGACTGAACTGTGGTTTTAACCATGGTCTGAGCTGTGCTTGAGCCTTAGGCTTTTGCAGAGCTTTAGCCCAGTTCATGGCACAACAGAGTTCATTCCTACCTAACAACAAGACTGAAATGGAGACTGGGAACTCTCATTCTGTAAGTGTCCCTCCATGTTCCCAGAGTAGGAATAGCAATATAAGTGGGACCTGTCTGAGACTTCAAGGCCAGTTTTTGTCACATCCAAGATGTTCAGGTAGTTTTGATAATCTTCAAACTCTGAATGAACCCAAACCTCAGAGTGAGTGGGAGCTGTGTGCTCACTCAAGAGCTGAATCTGGACCTTGGGCTAGGACATACTGACATTTATAACATGTTGCTTTTATTACAGCCTTGATAACAATTCTTGAGCTGTCAAACACCTGTCTGGCACCCAAAGTAGCCTGACTGAGTAGTCAAGACTCCCTCTACTGGCTATTTTTTCCAAGCTAAACTTCCCCTCAAAAAGTCCTAAAAGCAGCACCACGCTGTAGTCTTGTGTATGAACTATATGGGCAAGAAGGTGAGCTCTAAGATCTTTTCAAGGATTTGTTATGAAAAACAGCCAATCGGAGCAGAGTAGACAGTCTTCTCCGTTCTCTGAAGCTGGCTTGGCAAAAGGACCATACATAATGCCATTTATTGGTGATTTCATTTAGGTCCAACCCTGTGTTTCCTATGAATTGCTGAGTAAAGTTTACTCCTGTTAATGTCAGGAGAATTGAAGGCAGTCATCAGCACCTCTCAGGAGGAACTGCACCTGCACCTTTGGGGCCCAATCTAGCAGTCTTTGTTCAGGCAACATTCTGATTGGGAGGTTTGCTTGAGTAAGGACTGCAGGCTTGTGCCCTAGTTGTGTTTTAACGCGTTGTATTTAAAATTTAGTGCAGTGACTTTATTTCTAATAGAGGAAGCCAAGGACTAAACAATCTCTTACCTGGCGTTAAATGTTCAATAATTTCACATTGAACGGAATATTCTTCTCCTGCAGTGTATATCTGTTAGTGACTTTTATTAAAATGTGCTAAGTATGTCATAGTACATTCTTTTCTCAGCACTAAGGCTCTTGTGTGGTTTTTCTTCCAGTCATTTCACAGTTAAATTCCTAGTTTAATATACCGTAAAATGAGACGTAGGACAAGACTGCGCAGCCCTTGCTCACAGTGGTGAGCACTTACTCCCAAAAGTAATCCACTTGAGGTCATGGGACTACTTGTGTCAGTAATTACTCACCATTATGAGAGTAAAAGGGGTCACAAATCAAATTATTCCTAGGGGACAAATAATAAAAATGACTCATAGTAGCGCCTCAGCTTCAGCTTGATCTGTTATTTAGGCTCCAGAGTTTTCCAAACAACTGGGTTTACAGTTGATTCTTCCTTGGAGATCTTGTGTTCCTGTAACAGGGACAAATACAGGGAAGGAAGCTCAGCACTGAGCTATAATCGTCTCATAATCATGCTACCACACTAATTAGCAAAAAAAGAATATGATAGGTCATAGGGCCAAATTCATCCTTAGAATAAGCTTTTTGATTTCAGGAGAGTTATATCAGGGATGGATTTCGCTCGGTCTATTTATCTCCTTATGAATGTCATGCATAGTAGACTTTATGCTGTTTGCTTCAGTTTTGAAAAAAGGACACAATATTTTCTTAGAATTTTATGAAAGTGAGGAAATTGGTTCTCAATATTTTGTAAGGTTAAACATAGGGGCAAATTAATTATGACTAAACTGCAGCCTCAAAACTGTAGGAAATCAAAGTAATCTATGCATGGAAGGTGAGGCTAATTCCCAGTGTAATGCTTCTTATCTGTGAGTGTGCTTCTCCAACCTTGATTTAAATTAGATTTTTATACAGGAATTATTCCTCCATATTGTTCATATACTTTTCCATTTCCCAGATACTGTTTCTACTTTGTTCAAGCTATTTCTATCCCATCTCTCATTTTATTCTTCAAATCCTGTTGCCACACACCACCACCAACACAATCTCTGCAATCTGCATAGGCAGCTTTGTCATACAATTACTAAGCTCAGAGTTGATGTTTTCATTCAGATGCACAGTCCTCCTCTCCAGTCCCCCAAAACTTCAAGGGATAATAGACACTCTAAAGAGCAACCTTATAATTATAGCATATTTAATATGGTGTCTGAGAACTTATCTTCTCTAAGGTGAAGGATCTTAGATGAAGAAATAATTCAATACTCCTAATGATAACAGGCTCTGTCACAGTTGTGAAGAACTGGTCTTCTTGTCCCAGGTATGTATCTTATAGAATTGTGTACAATACATGGGTATCTTGGACGGCCTTGGAAGAGAGACCTATCTTGTTGGCCCTATGATATATTTTCACTTCATCAATCCCTCATCTGTCACAGAGAAATATTTCCTTGGCCCTGTCTAGCAAACAAATGCATCAGTCTGGAAGTTCCTGGATGAGGACAAGTGATAGCTCTCTAAGAAGGAGTGGTGCCAACACATCAATACTCTTGAAGAATGAGATGGAGTGCACAACTTCTCTGAGAACCCGCTGGGCCCAGAACTACTATTCTGCAAGGTCTAGTCTCTGCAATGAGTTAGTCAAGCAAAGGAATGGCTGTAGCCCAGGACGCAGGAGATTACTGTTTTCAGGGAATCTGAAAGATTTATAATCATCCAGATCATGATCCAAGTGGCTCTTATAAGACTGGGACCTTTGAATGTTCTTCTCTCACGCATTTATTTGGAGATGAGGGACGTCTCTCTAGTGACTACACAGATCTGTCCACTTACAAGTAAGGAAGATGGATGATGGGCCCATAGAGCAGGTAAGCAACTCTGTATCACTCTGGGTTTACTTTTGATCTGGTTTGTGAACTAGATGAAGGAGAGTATAACTCATGACTATGGACTCTGACTGTTTTAATTTTTGAGTCACAAGAAACTAAAACAAAACTCTGCCAAGGGCTTTTCCAATCATTGCAGAGATAGAATTACTTTCAAACCATGCTGACTGCTGGGTATGGGCTTCTGGAAGAGAGAAACTGGGAAACTCCTGCTATGGTGAATATACCCTCTTCAGCTTGATTAATGAAGGATGCTAATTAAATTTGTATATAATGCTGACCAGTGAGGACAGATACATAATACTAAGAGACGCGTGGGCCAGATTCAGTCCTGGAGTAAGTGGGTGCAATGGCACTGACTTTAACAGAATGGCACTATGACGGGTACACTCCACATTCTTCCTGAAAACTGGGGGACATTTAGGCTAAGAGGAAAGGTCTTATCAACCTGTGCAGGAAAAGGCAGGATTTCTATAAAGCCAGGGAGCTGGTAGCAGCAAGGGGGTGACAGGGAAGAGGGCTGCAGTCACAGAGATGAGGGAGAGAAAGGGAGTTGGACCCAAAAGGGTTTGTCTAGAGAGCCAGAGGAAAGGGGTTTGTCTGGAAGGCTGGAGAATGCGAGCCTGGGTTAGGCATAGTAGGACATAGTCTAGGGGAGTGACGGGCAGGTTTGTGCTAGTACACAGCTTCCCTGGACTGGAATCCAGAGTAAGGAGAACTCAGCCACTGAGTGGCACAGTCTGGGCAGTGAATTTAGAGGCTGTCCAGAACCCTCTGGTTTAGCCACTGAAGGTGTGATCCAGCCAGAGCAGTAGACGTAAGGACTGTCTGGGACGGTGAGGAACACACTGAGAGTACCCTGGAAGGGGAAGATGATGGTGACTTGGCCAGAGGGCTAAGCCACAAAGGAGAGGCACTGCAGCTCTTGACCAGTGAGAGAGGGCCGCAGAGCGAGTGACTGAGGCAACGGGCTGACCAATTGCAGCCAGTGATGGCACAGACAGTGATGAGCTGATTTCCCAGATAAGCCATGAAGAGGCAGTTAGAGAAGGTCCCTGTTACATACACCCAATTACACCAGGGTTAGATTTGCCCCTTCAGAGCTAGAACCATGGGCAGAAAATAAAACAATGAGATTCAGCTTGGCAAACGGGAAGATAATACTGTCACTGGTCAGGTCAACTGCACCTGTCTCCCTCTCCATGGTCCCTTCTCTAGGGTCATGATTCCTCAGCCCTCACCTCTTTTGGGCACAGACCTGCATCTCTCTCACTCCTGACTTGGAGCTCCCTGTGATAGTCCTAGCAAGTCAGACTGAATAAACAGACTAGGATCTGCACTTTGCTTTCTCTTGTCAGGCTGTGCCCAGTGCATTGCCAGCAGTTATCAGTTACCACACAGCTCTTTATGAATAAACATGCTTCCTTACAAGGTGACAGCATTACAGAGACAACACAGTAAAAAGACTAAAAGAACCTACATACATGCTAAAAATCTTACGACAGGTCACCCCAACTCCAACCTCAGGCTCTGATGGTGTCAGTCTTTCCAAAATCACAACTAGGTGTTTCCTGTGGCTTCAAGTTCATAACTGTCTCCGAGTCAGACCACAGACTGGGCAGATCAGACTGATTTTTTTTTTTTTATGCAGCTCAACCCTTTCATGTTGACCTCGTGTAACAGATGATCATCAAATTATGTCCTACTCCTCAGGGTATAGCTTCAAAAGGCTGTGCTCTTCCATAACCAGAGGTGGAGAATTTGCATTCATCCCCCTTCCGCCCAATATTGCCCAGAAAAACCACTTCACACTTTTGTTCCAAAAGTCTATTCTCATCTAGCCATTGCTAAGTACAGTCTTTTGAACCCCCGGGTCTCTCACCTGCCATAAATACATCTGAGTGAAACTTATACTATGCACTGAAGATAGTGAAGAGGAGGGGAAAACCTGGGAGAAAACTAAGAGACCAGAGGCTTCACTGGAGCCAGGGCAGAGGCTGTTGCTGTCCCCAGAGCTGACTGAGGTGGGCCTGCAGTGAAGGCAGTGTGGGTAACCACCCCCTTGTTTGGTGCTTGCAAGGGAAGGGACACAGCAAAGAGACTTTAAGGGGTTGTCTGAGTCTGAGAAGAGGCAGAGTGGTCTTCTCATCCGACCAGAACCCATAGTTGGTGACATTTAGTTAAGACAACTCCAATCTTCTGAGGGGGTTGTGCAGCTTGTTGCCATGGCTGGACTGATAACTGGACTGACAGAGTGCTGTCTCCAGCAGTCTCAAGATCTCCACGTGCACCCATGCAAGCGTTTAGAAAGCTGAAATCCAGAGTGCACACTCAGGGGCGGGGTAAATAGTAGCAGTGTAGATGTCAGTTAAATACGTTTCATTTGCTATTGTAAAGTGAATTTGTTAATTAATTTATTGAACTGCCCCACTGCTGATTTAAACTAGTGATGACATTTAATCTTAGTTTGTTTTATCATGTTTTCTTAAATTGTTAAGTAAAAGTGTGTGCTAATTCTAATCTAAGTGCGTATTGGGTATATATTGTTTATAATTAGTATTTTTGAGTTAGACCAATTGACCCTAAGATTGGTTTAGGTTTATTCGTGGAGGTTCCCAAGGCACACCATTGAGTGTGTACAGGGCCCAGCCATATGGAGGCACCACCTATTTTAATTTCCTCTACAAGTAAAATGACTGCAGTAGAAGGGAGAATTCCCATCTACCTAACATCACCACTGGGATACTCATGATCTCCTTTACTGTCAACAACATCAGGCACACAGGTGAGTGTTGCCTGCTCCCAAATAACCCAGGGATGAAAGACGGGTTACACCTGAATAACTTTTTAAATCTATTTTTATATGGAATGTATCCATTTTAAGGATGGTTAAGTTCTGGCATAGAGGTCATACAATGGATCAGTAGGAAAGCAGGTTTTTGAATCCAAGTGTCCTGGCTTAAATTCTAAAAGCTAGCTAACTATATCTCCATGTCCCTGACTGAGTGACTTGAAGGAAAAGAGCCGTCAATTAATTCTAATAACAGGAAGTAATTAATGTACAAATGCAATCAAGTCCACAGAGTTGAAAATCATGCTTTCTCCACAGAAAACAACAAATTCTGAGCACAGACTCCTGGACAACTTATTCCTTGTCAATTTGTTACAGTAGCTGAGATCTATGCTGCCACATTTCCTGTAAGTTTAATGTCATGAAATTGGACATAATGACTTGTTGTAAACTCTATTAAAGAACTGCTTCCCTAACACTAGATGAAAGCCAGACTTAGACCTGTACTCTGCATGTGTAAATAATGCCCAGTGAGAGCTTTGTATGCACAGAACTGGTGCAATCCATTTAAATAATGTGTGTCCTTGACCGTCTCTAGTAGGTAGTCCATGTTTAGGATAACAACCTATTTCTCCTACTAACGGTGCTAATAGGACTCCTTTAGCTCAAGTAGTAGCTATAAGGCTTTAGGTTTAGAGATTCATGACCTGCTGATGACCCAAGCAAAAGGTTGTTATACCAGCAGACTCAGGGCTTTGTAGGTGCAAATTAGTAAGGTGGCACTGGCTTTTTAAAAGGGATAAAATATAGACTGTCATCTTACAATAATTTAAATAGCTGTACTGATCCTATCTTTAATGATGTCTTGCTGCAGATTATTCAAAATGGCAACACAAGATGACAGAGTGACATCCCCTGTGCTTCAGACACAACCTTAAAAGGTTATTTTAAGAAACAAAATCAGTATCTTGAATTTAAAGCGCTAGTTTTATTATGAGTTGGCTTTATAGATTTTAATCACTTCATATGCTGTTGTTGTTTACTCATTTAATATGGTGGTAACACCAGGACCGGCTCCAGGGTTTTTGCTGCCCCAAGCAGGAAAAAAAAAAGCCTCAGTTGTGATCTGCGGGAGCTCTACTGCTGCCGCTTCAGTCTTCGGCGGCAATTGAGCGGCTGATCCTTTCCTCCGAGAAGGAATGAGGGACCCGCAGCCGAATTGCCACCAAAGAGCCTAATGTGCCGTCCCTTCCCCGTGGCTGCCTCAAACACCTACTTGCTTGGCTGGTGTCTGGAGCCGGCCCTGGGTAACACTCACATTGTGCTAGGTACTTCCAATGTAGACACGGCCATTATCTTCCAGCCTAACAGATTGGATTGCAAAAAAGTCATTCTGGAGGGAGATGAGCTGGACCAACAGCCTAGGTATATGTTCTTATAAAATAATTGTAATGTGCCTGGCCTAGAGAAGTTAAAACATACAGAGAAACTGCCATGTGGCTGGAGGAGTGAAAGTGCAGTAAACTTTACTGCTGCTTTTGCTGTCTAATTCTTTCCCAGCTCACAGCAATAACTGGAACTGTGTGTATATTGTAAATAATAGCAAATTAAGAGTATGTTTATAATATCCCTTATCTGTGTCCACGTGCTCTTCTGTCAAAGAGAAAATAACACTTGGACTTCAATTTTTTCTGGACCACTTGGAAAGAGGGCCAATCTATTTCCTTATTACATACAAACAAATACCTGAAAAGCAGCTTAACATTGTAAAGTCATGCACTGAAAAGATAGGAAATGTCAGAATTAAGGTTGCCCCTGTTCTCAGTTCCTATGCCCAAAGCCACAGACACTAGGAGGAGCAATAGCAGGGAAAGTCTTGCTCAGCTCCCGCATCTCCAGGATAGAGCATGCTCAGCGCAAACAGACTCTTCAAAGAATTTAGCTGTGATACTCTATCTCATCTCTACTGAGGATGCGGAAACTAACATTTTCAGATGGTCATAACTTGACCAAACTCAGGCAAATATTTAAGGGGATAGCAAAAGGTACATCCCTGACACCAAGGTGAGCCCCTGCCAAATTTCCAGTTCCTGCACCAAATCACTGAAAGGCTACAGCTTCTCAACAAAACAGTTGTAGGAATTTTATAACACTGTCAAAACAAGATGTTTTCCCCTAACCTTGTTCTGAGGTATGGGCTGATTATTTTTGCTGAAATTTTGCAAAAGAATTTCATGTGGGGATAGATACCTGCTAGGGATAACTTCAGCCCAAACAGCTTGATTGGCTAAATTATAAACAATGGAAAACAGGGTCTTATAATGGAAAATAGTAGCCAACTTTTAACTATAGGAGTCACTACCTGCACCAACTGTAATACCAAAACCAAAACTCTTCAGAAGAGAGAGGATTTTAATGAATGCACTGGAATTAATGACATATTTTAAATTTAAAAAAAGGGGTGAGGGAAGTGCACCAAAATAATCCTTCCACAGTATATCATAATATTACACACACAAAACTAATTAAAAGAACATTAAGGATGTAATGGCAAGTTAGTAAATACCTAAATTAAGATTGACCTTAATCTCTCTCTGCCTCAGCTCTACATGAAAAATGGGAATAATATCACTTCACCCTCACAGGGGTGTTCTGCAAATAAGTTAATGTTTGTGACGCACTCAGATACTACAGTGATGAACAACATAGCAAAGCCTATGAGGAAATTAATATTTCTGTTTTCAGAACAGGAGTTTGAATAGGGTTCAGAAAAGAAGGCATGGGGCCACACATTGAACAATAAAGAAAAAAACAGCACTATCTACTCTGTGTTCAATATAACAGGCTCTTGTAGAAAAAATACAATCTTTAAAATAGGAAACACTTTCGGAGAAAAGAGGCAAGGGGAAGAGGAGAAATTTGGCTGCCAGAAACAGATTCTTTTCAATTTCCTAACTAGAAATTGTATGATGTATGACGTATGATACACAATAATCTCTGAGACCGGCTCTGTAAAATTTTGAATCTGATTCTCATCAAAGTAGTTCAGATACTTTAGTCTTTACACAAAATTGATACTGCTATTTGACAATCTTAGATCTCAATGGGACACATCATTGCTTTCTGAGCATTGTGAAATGAAGAAAAAAGCTACTACTCATGCTCCTGCTTCTTCTATTATCTTTAACAATGTAAGAATGATGTCCAAATGTTTTATTTCATTCAGTGGTGGATCAGGGGCCTCTCCTCGCCCCTATCCAAGAATTTTTAGCAGCTGCAGAACCTAAGTTTTGATTTAAAAAAGAAATGGTTTCTGGCACTTATACTTGTAGAGAAAATTGACCTAGTGTGAACTGAATGCAAACTGATGCTATGCTTTGCTATTCACAGAGATACCAGATCGATATCTGTGAGAGAAATCTGAACCACATACGCCCCACATCTTCCACTTTTCATCTCCAGAGGTGTAGCGAGCACCCTCCGTACCATCCAACCGGAAGAAGCCCCGCAAGGAAGGGGGCCCCTAAAAGTGGCAAAAAAAATGTAAGGTATAACTAGGTAAGTGACATTTATTGACGCTATTGCACAATCCATGTCGGTTTTACTGACAAAACCATGAAGTCATTATGATACATCATAATGCTATTGGCTTGTGGCTACATCAAGTTGTTCTGTCGGTCAGTTTCGAATTTTAGTTGGGACCCATTCAAAGAATGTTGTATTTGCGTTCATAATGGCGGTCGGCGGATAAATGTTATTAATTTAGTTGTTTAGTTTTTACATCGTTTCCAAGGCAAGAAGCGTGCTTTGTGATGTCTAAGAGAATGTATAAGAGCAGAGCTACGTAACCGAAAGGCAGCAAAAAGATGCTGAGAAGGAACTTGAGAAAAAATTCCAAAGTTGTCAACGTATTTTGCGCTGCAATCCAACGTACAGGTACAGGCACATGAAACGGACAGCGCTAGCAGCGACAAATCGTATCCAGAAGTATCCAGAAGTGCTTCAAGTGAGGTCGAAGGTGAAGCCAGTTGTTCTACCAAAACAAACTGTGACAGGATATTCCAGCTGCTGCCGGGAAAGAAGTATCTGAATCGAACCACTGACTGATGATCCAGGAGATTGGCCATCTATAATATCAGCGACAGGCAACAGTGTGTGACATTGTTGCACGTGGCCCACCGCAGCAAGAATGAAAGTTACGAATTTCCATTTAACGAGGAAAGACGGAGGTTCACAAGTTACTCATTTCTATCGAACCATGGCAAATGGCGAAGAAAAATAAGACGTTCATGTTAACGTAACTCAGTTCAGAAAGATGCCATTTTTGTTTTTGTTGTAAATTATTTGGCACTGGCATACATACCGCTACGTCGTGGAACATCTGCTTGGAAAGCACTGTCAAAAACTTTACAGCAGCATGAAAACAGGCAAAGGTCATCAAGACTGTATATGGTGAAATGGTTTGGACATTTGGCTCAGGCATAGAAAACCGTACATCTATTGACGCAACACGAATTGCAGGCTTTCTGAAAGAAAGAGATTTCTGGAGAAATGTTGTCAAACGCAATGGTTGATGTCGTTATTTTCTTGTCCCGAATAAGAAACTTGCATTTCGAGGAAACGTAATGAAAAGCTCGGCGATCCTTCGAATGGCAACTTTTTCGGGACTCCGAGAGAGTTTGATATTGCTTGCAAAGTATGATACTAGCATCCCCTCAGCCAGGAACTTTTACAGAGGATTAAGAAGGCAGAGATCTAACATGTTCAGTATCCTCAGTCCACAAATCCAAAACGAGCTGATTCAACTTCTGTTGCCAAGTAACATTCAAAGAGGCCAACATAAGCGCAGCTTAAAAAAAACAAAATAATTATTCAGTTATTTTGGACGTACTCCACCCGACGTGTCACATGAAGAGCAGATGTCTGTGGTGTTACGCTTTGTTGAATGCAACGGTGAAGATGGTGTCAATATTCGTGAAGCGTTTGTTGGTTGTTTTCTTAATGTTCATGATACAACTGGCGAGGGCTTATTGGAAGCGTTTCTTGAAAAGGCAAACAACTTAGGAATAGACATTGCTGACATGAGAGGCCAAGCTTATGATAACGGCGCAAATATGAGAAGAAAGAATAAAGGAGTTCAAGCCTGCATGCTAGAAATAAATGACCGTGCCTTGTATGTACCATGTGGAGCTCACACTTGGAATCTTGTGATCTCAGATGCGGCAAAGTCATCGAAATATGCCATCGACTTTTTCGGTAAGGGGCCCCGGACATATGTTCGGAGGGGGCCACGTTCTTTGTTGCTACGGCCCTGTTCATCTCAACAACCTTTGGACTCCGAAGGTTGCCTTTGAAGGGCTATCCAAATGTCAGTGTTGTTACCCATTCATTTTTCAGTCAGGGGTGGAGTGGACATGAACCTCTCATCTCATATCCCAGAAGGCATAAGAACAGGAAGCCCATGGGATTTACAGAGAGTGGAGAAGCTATTAAAGTTTGTTGGCTCTACACTGCCAAGTTTTTTTGCCAAAAGGAAGCTTTTGGTGATGAAACAGCAGAGGTGTCCGCTCTGCAAAGCCACTTTTTCGACAAAACTCCTCAGTTGCAGCGCTTTAATAAAACAATCTTAATGATAGCGATAAGGCTTTTTGCACAAAGGTTTTATGGCCAACGGGCTGGTGTAAACACCTTGCTGTAATTGTCCTCTGGAGGTGTCCCACAATGCCTGAAGTGGCTGCTCTGCTCATTGTTTTGAACTCAGTAGCCCTGCAGGCATGCGCCCCTCACCTTTCAAAGCTCCATTCTGACAGCCCTTGTGCTGTGCTGCTCTGCTCAGAGAAACAATGAGCAAATCATTAACGTGGAAGCATCGCTGTCTCCCACACTGAACACATAGGCAGGCAGTGATGTGTGTGTGTGAGGTGCTGTGTTGTGCAGAGCCAGGGAGGGAGGCATGAGATAGGCACTGACTCTATGGGTGTTCCAGGGCTGGAGCACCCACAGAAAAAAATTAGTGGGTGTTTAGCACCCACCGATAGCCAGCTCCCTTCCTGCCCCACAACTCCCACCCACCAGCAGCCCCTGGTGATCAACTCCTTCCCCCCAGCACCTCCTGAACGTTGCAGAACGGCCCTTTTGCTGCAGGCTGGAGAAGGAATGGGGATGGGGCAGAAAGACGCGAAGGGTGTAGTGGGGGCGGGAAGAGGTAGGGTGGGGGCAGGCCTTGGGGGAAGGGGTGGAGTATGGGTAGGGCAGGGCATGGGACTGAGTAGGGGTTGAGCACCCCAAGGAAAAATCAGAACACGTCGCTTGTGGCAGCAGCTGATATTGGGGTTTCTCCCTCTTCCTGCGTCAGGACTGGTTGCTTCTGGCGGCTCTCTGAACTTATGAGACAGCATGCTGACACACTCACTCTCCCCCAGTTCACACTGTCTATCTCTCCTGCACACACACATGCTCCCTGTCACACATTTCCTGTTTTTGCTCAGCATAGACAGCTCACATCGCATCTTCCCAGCTCTCCTGCTTGGAGCACACCTGAGTTTTTTGATCTGCTGGCACTGTGGGGAGAGGAGGCTGTGCAGTTCCAGCTCCTCTCCAGCCATAGGAACTTGGATACCTACAGTCAGATTTCTCATGGTGTAGCATGGTGCTTACCCTGCTCCTGCCCTGGAGGGCTTAAAACAGCCCTGGGGGAAGGTTGTGGCTGGGAGCTACTAAGCTGGGCTGATTGAGAAGTGGTTGCAGCTGGGCCACGCCACAATCAGGCCACAGCTGGCCTGTATAAAGAGGCTGGGAGCCAGGAACTCAGGAGTCTTTCTCTGTTTCTAGAGGGAGAAGGGCCTGGCTGCAGGGAGTTAGACACAAGGTATCTGAGTGAAGAAGGGCTGGGGAAAGGCAGAGTTGCTGGGGAACCGCAGCCTCGAAAGACCCAGGCTGCAGCCTAACATCAGGCTAATAGGTACTGGGGGTTGCAGAGGGCAGCCCAGGGGTAGGTTAAGACAGCAGGTCCAAACCCTCCTTGCCAGTGATGAGTAGGCTGATAGTACAGTCTGCCCCAGGGTGTGGGGCTAGACAGTGACTGGCAGTAACCATGTGCTGAAGCAAGATGGGAATAGAGAGTAGGGGTTTTCCAGGGAGGGGAGACCCTGAGAGAAAGGGTTACTGCCAGGGGGCAGCACCCCATGTTAAAGGGCACCGGGGTCTAGGGAGGGACATGGGGGCCAGAGGACAAGTAGATCACTGGCCTGCAGAGGGCGCTCCGGAGCTGGAATGAGCTAATTCCCGGAAGTAACCAGCAGGAGGTGCAGCAGGGGTGAGTCCGCTCCTCTACACATGGCTTGTTTGATGAGGGCTATGAATGGGACGCTCATCAGTGCCAGGCAAAGATACAGTAAAGAAGCTGAGGCAGGCATACCAGAGGTCAAGGAACGCAGAAGACTTGCCACTTCTATAAGGCGCTGGACTCTATCCACCTCTGCTACCAAGAGTTCTGTGGATACTTTGGCAGGGCTGGAGGCAGCAGACTCAACCCTGAGGACAAAGTCGTGCATAAGGAGATTGAGTTCAAGGACAATGTGGAGCACACAACAGGGTTGTCCGGTGGCACGGAGAGTCAGGTCCTCTTTTCCACTCTGGAGGGGTCTTAGTAGTACCAGCAGTCCATCTCTGGCACACGTGATGCAGGAGAGGAGAGCGCTGGTAAGTGATGTTGTTGAACTGATGCTGCTTGATTATATAAGGTGGAGCTGTCCTTTGCTGTGTATATTCTAGAAGCAGTTGAAGGGATAGAAATGCACAAGACTAGTTGTTTGCGTGTGCTTCACATTCCCCTGTGGAGCTAAGCAGTGTGGTGGAACAGTGTGTTAATGCACACCGAGATTTCATGGGAATCCTCCAGAGAGATCTCTAGGAAACTTTCCTGGAGGTACTTGCCAATCCTCTGCCAAAGGTTCCTTGGCAGAGCTGCTTTGTTCCTTCCCCCATTGTAGAAACCTTTCCCATCCCAATTGGCAATCACTTGTGCAGGAACCAAAGTGGCATACAGGCAAGCAGCATAAGGACTGGCTTTGAAGTTGCACGTGTGCAGGAGATGCATCCTTCCTTTACCCTCAGGAGTGAGATACCAGCTTCAATGAAACCCCCCCTGTGCAAAATGGTGGCAGAATTTACAATATGTCCCTAGTCGCCTGCAGTGATATCCTTAAAAAAACACCTAGACCCTTTACCCCATCTTGAACACCCAACTCCTCCCTCCCTTGGCCGAACTCATCATGTTTAGAGTGTTTGCCAAGATGGGTGCTTGCCAAGGGACAAAGAGAAAATGATTCATATGTTAAAAGATGTATATTTTACCATAATGATTCAAGCCTCTGTGTGAACTAACAATTATGCTTCTGTATATTGTTTCTTCTGCTTCTGCAGATGTGGCCTTCAGGGGAACCCCCTACACACTGGCAGAGTGCTTCTACCAGATAAGAAAGCAACCAAGGTGGAGCAAGGAGGACATGTGCTGAGAGGCACTTCAATCCTCAGAGGCCAAAAAGCAGCAGAGAATCCTGTGGCACCTTATAGACTAACAGACGTTTTGGACCATGAGCTTTCGTGGGTGAATACCCACTTCGTCAGATGCAAGTGGGTATTCACCCACAAAAGCTCATGCTCCAAAACATCTGTTAGTCTATAAGGTGCCGCAGGATTCTCTTCTGCTTTTACAGGTCGAGACTAACACAGCTACCCCTCTGATACTAGAGGCCAAAAAGAAAGTGCAGGAAGTGGAGAGAGACCCTGAAGGAAAAAATTGAAATAGAAAGGCAGGACAGAAAGGAGAGTGAGGAGTTCATTGTAAAGGGCCAGGAGTGGATGATAAAAGTGATGGAGGAGCAAACAGATATTGAAGTCCCTCCTCATTCTCCAATCAGAACACACGCATGCACAACCCCACTTCCCCTCCCCCACAGCCAATACAGAACTACTTTCCATGCCCCCCCCCCCAAACTCCTCCCCCACATTCTTTGCAACTTCCCGGAATGTCTTAATACCCCATTCACTCCACCACTTCTTCAGACAGCTTCCAAAATGATAGCTGGACTTACACACAATTATGAGAACCTACACAGCCCTGCACTTTTATCTCCCTTCCCACCAAGCCCTGTGTGTGTGTGTGTAATTGGTATTTAATAAAAACAAACTCTGAAAGATAACTAATCTTTATTTGTCTCCTACACATGGTGGTTGCTGCTGGTAGTAATACATTGTGTCAGTTTGATCATTTGCTGGCTGCAAATCCAAGTCAGGAATCATCACAGAAAGGAAAGCAGCAGAATATGGACCCTGAACTTCAGAAAAGCAGAGTTTGACTCCCTCAGGAAACTGATGGACAGGATCACCTGGGAGGCTAATATAAGGGGGAAAGGAGTCCAGGAGAGCTGGCTATTTTTTAAAGAAGCCTTATCAAGAGCACAGAAACAAGCCATCCTGATGTGCAGAAAGAATAGCAAATAGGGCAGGCAACCAGCTTGGTTTAACAGAGAAATCTTCAGTGAGCTTAAACACAAAAAGGAAGCTTACAAGAAGTGGAAACTTGGACAGATGACTAAGGAGGAGTATAAAAATATTGCTCGAGCATGAAGGGGTGTAATCAGGAAGGCCAAAGAACAATTGGAGTTGTAGCTAGCAGGAATGTGAAGAGTGACAAGAAGAGTTTCTATAGGTATATTAACAACAAGAAGAAAGTCAAGGGAAGTGTGAGACCCTTACTGAATGGGGGAGGCAACATAGTGACAGATCATGTGGAAAAAGCTGAAGTACTCAATGCTTTTTTTTGCCTCGGTCTTCACAAACAAGGTCAGCTCCCAGAGTGCTGCACTAGGGGGAGGGAGGTGAGCAGCCCTCAGTGATGAAAGAACAGGTTAAGGACTATTTAGAAAAGCTGGACATACACAAGTCCATTGGGCTGGATCTAATGCATCCAAGGATGCTGATGTGATTGCAGAGCCATTGGTCATTATCTTTGAAAACTTGTGGTGATCAGGGGAGGTCCCGGATGATTGAAAAAAGGCAAATATAGTGCCCATCTTTAAAAAATGGAAGAAGGAGAATCCGGGGAACTACAGATAGGCCAGCCTTACTTCAGTCCCTGGAAAAGTCATGGAGCAGGTCCTCAAGGAATCCATTTTGAAGCATTTGGAGGAGAAGAAGGTGATTAGGAATAGTCAATATGGATTCACCAAGGGTAAGTCATGCCTGACCAACCTGATTGCCTTTTATGATGAGAACTGTCTCTGGATATGGGGAAAGCAATGGACATGATATATCTTGACTTTAGCAAAGTTTTTTGATATGGTCTGCCACAGTATTCTTGCCAGCAAGTTAAAAAAGTATGGATTGGATGAATGGACTATAAGGTAGATAGAAAGCCAGCTAGATTGTCAGGCTCAGTGGGTAGTGATCAATGGTTCAGCGTCTAGTTGGCTGCCAGTATCAAGCAGAGTTCCTCAGGGGTCTGTCTTAGGCTGGTTTTGTTCAACATCTTCACTAATGGTCTGGATAATGGGATAGACTGCACCCTCAGAAAGTTTGTGGATGACACTAAGCTGAGGAGAGGTAGATATGCTGGAGGGTAGGGATAGAGTTCAGAGTGACCTAGACAAATTGGAGGATTGGGCCAAAAGAAATCTGAGGTTCAACAAGGACAAGTGCAGAGTCCTGCACTGAGGATGGAAGAATCTCATGCACTGCTGCAGGCTGGGGACCAACTGGCTAAGCGGCAGTTTTGTGGAGAAACTTTTCACCCTTAACCTCACAAATATTATGGAGTGCACAGCAGGCTGCTATGACCAGGGGAATATTTTCCTCAGTTAGGTCTAACCTGACATAAAGGCAGTGCCATCATGTTTTAATCTGCCAAGGAACATTCTATGATCATTGCGTACCTATTCAGCATATTGTTGAAGCACTCCTTGCTGCTGTCCAGGTTTCTTGTGTAATGCTTCATGAACCATGGGAGCAAGAGGTAGGCTGGGTCTCCCAGGATCCCTATGGGCATTTCAACATCCCCCACTGGAATCTTCTGGTCTGGAAAGAAAGTCCCTGCTTGGAGTGTTCTGTACTGGCCAGTGTTCCTGAAGATGTGTGCATCATGAACCTTCTCGGACCACCCTGTGTTGATGTCAGTGAAACAGTCACAGTGATCCACAAGGGCCTGCAACAGCATAGAGAAGTACCCCTTTCTATTGAGGTACCCTGTAGCAAGATGATCTGGGGCCAAAATTGGGATATGCGTGCCATCTATCGCCCCACTGCAGTTAGGGAATCCCATTGCCACCAAGCCAGCCAGCATTTCACGCACATTGCCCAGAGTCACAGTCCTTCGTAGCAAGATGTGATTAATGGCCCTGAACGCTTGTGTTACCAGAGCTCCGACAATCGACTTCCTGACTCCAAACTGATTTGTGACCACCTGGTAGCAATTTGGAATCGCCAGCTTCCACACAGCGATTGCCACACACTTCGCCAATGAGACGGCAGCTCTCATTTTGGGGTCTTTGCACCAAAGTGCTGGGATGAGCTCCACACACAGTTCCAGGAAGGTGGCTTTCTGCATTCAAAAATTCTTCAGCCACTGCTCATCATTCCGGACCTGCATAGTAACGTGATTCCACCACACAGTGTTTGTTTCCTGAGCCCAAAAGCAATGGTCCACCATGTACAGCTGCTCCATGAATGTCAGAAGTAATCTGGTGGTGGTTCTTTCCATGGCACACTGCAGGTCAGACACCTCTGATTCCTGTTCAGATTGGGTTATCACGATATACTGCATGACCATCTGCAATGTGTTCATAACAGTGACAACAGTAGAGAGCAGTGTGGGATCCATCCTTTCAGACAGATAGCAAGTGAACAGGGACCATTGAAAAATGCCGTGAAATGCAGTCGGAAGCCCATGGAATACTGGAACAGAAAGAACTGCATCATGGGATATTGAGCCCACATGCATTATGCACTGTGATCCACACTGCTTTCCACAACTTCTAGCTACAGAAGGCGATGAGTAGCAAGTACACTGGGATAGGTACCCACAGTGCGCTGAGCTCTCTGATGCTGGAGCACCAACTGTGGACACACTGCCAAAAGGAGTGATATGTGAACATGCAGAAGCAATGTAACTATACCATTTTTTTGACTGTCGGCTTAATTTGCATCAACAAATCCAATGTGTCTATTCATACAATGATTTTTAATGTCTAGCAAAGTTTTTTAAATTTAAGCTCCCAGGCTCATCTTTTTTGAAGGTGTTGTGCAGGTTTCCTTTTGAGAATGAAGCCTAATAGATCAGTTATAGAGTGATGGCTTTGTGAAAAGTGTTCACCCACAGGTGATGTGGTGTTAATGTTTCAGGGTGGGTTTCTTAGAGTAAAAATGCATCTTAAAATCTGCTGCTGCTGATAGCAAATTGGGTGGACTTCTGGAGGACAGAACTGATATTGAGCAAGAAAGAGAAATGCAGACCAATAGCACCTGAGAGGGAAATACTATGGAAGGCCATCCATGGATGGATAAAGCTAGAGAACAGAGGCAGAGCAAAAGGAGAAAAGGAGAGAAGAAAAATATAAAAGGAAATGGTAATATAACTCACTGGGTAAAAATTTGTGACCATGTCGTCTTCTAGTAACTGGTCCACATACTGCTACCAGCTTTAGCAGTGAAAGAGGGTTGTGCATTTTGGGGAGGCTGTTACAGTAGATGGCAAGAAAGAACCAAGAGAATTGTCACATGGTGGTATGCAAAAATCAGTATATCAAAATTGTTTATATCAAGCCAATGTATGACTCTATGGCAGTAAAGGACCTCACTGTTGTTAGCTATATAACACCCCATAACCATGCAGGCATTGGAGTCATTGGTAGAGATAACACTTCAAGACTTTCTGCTCTAAAAACTTATGAGTCTGCTTCAGGTGCTAATGCAGAATCTCTGTCAGGTTTCAGCACTTGTAACCTCTGTAAACCTGCTCCACTAAAGAGCAGCCCACCTGAGCAGGTCTAACATTCCACCTATGGAAGAGAATGATGCATACACAGTGTTTAATCTGTGCCAGGGTAGAGCCCCAGCAGCTCTAGACTTGGCCATTCATAGCCTCGACACCTCCGGGCTTGCTGCATCAGTTATGAATATAAAGTTTGCTTAAGTCCCAAGCACCTCTTTCACTGTAAATTAAGCACTGTGTATACACTACTATCATAAACAGATAAGAAAAGTTAATAGCACAGAAGTACTTTATAGCTCTTTGACTATAAAGGGTTAACAAGTTCAGTAAGCCTGGCTGTCACCTGACCAGAGGACCAATCAGGAGACAGGATACTTTCAAATCTTGAGAGAGGAAAGTTTCTGTGTGTGCTGTTAGTTTTTGGTTGTTGTTCATTCTGGGGGCTCAGAGGGACCAGACGTGCAACCAGGTTTCTCTTCCATTCCCTGTTCTGAAAAACTGTCCTTACACTGGCTCTTAAAGTTCAAAACAGTGAGTACTAGAAGATTAAAGGATGTTTAGGTTATTGTGGTGTTTTCTTTTTTGCAAAATGGTGCATTGCTGAAGGAGTTCAGATTTGTATTTTGCTCGAAAGGATTTAATTTGTATTTGAATACTTTAGGCTGGGGAGGTATTCCAGTGCCTGTAGATGAAGACGTATCTATTCCATTTTTTAAATTTAGCAAAGTAATTTTACTGTGTTCTATTTTTTAAAATTTCTTATGTTAAGACCTGATCGTTTTGTTTGGGAGACCACAGGGATCTGTGGTCTGGATTACATCCAGGAATTGGTGGGCGAGAAAGGAGGGATGGGAGAGAGAGGTAAATTCTTCTGTGGTCAGGATTACTGTCTCTTCAGGAAGAGTCGGGAGGGAAAGAAGAAGGAGGGAGGAAGGTGATGCTCTCCTTGCTTTCAAAGATTCAAGGTTTGAATCACGATGACTTCCAGGGTAACCCAGGGGGGAAGCCTGGGAGAGGCACGGTGGGGGGAAGGGTTTTCCTTTCCTTGTGTTAAGATCCAGAGGGTCTGGGTCTTGGTCCCTAGGCAAGGTTTGAGGACAAGAGTTATAACCAGGCACTGGAATTCCTGGTTGGTGGCAGCGCTACAGGTTCTAAGCTGGTAATTAGCTTAGAGGAATTCATGCTGGTACCCCATCTTTTTGGACGCTAAGGTTCAGAGTGGGGAATTGTACCATGACAACTACCTAACACACTTCAATATCACTAGACCAGTTTAGAGGTACATCTTTTTGTATAAAAATACATTTGTCCAGTTAAAGAGTTTTGCTATATGAAGAACACAAACTATAATACAGATTTCACAAAGATTATATTTATCAGAATGGGAGAACCCTCTGGGGGCAGTGAATTTTTGTCCTGATTTTCAAAGGTATTTTCATCTCTCTATGGGATTTGTGAATGCTCAGCACTACTGGAAATCAGCCCACTTGAGTCTACTGGCTTCTATCAGTTTGTTGTCACAACCTTAATTTTATTTCAGGGTGTGTGCTGCGGGGACAGAGGAGTTGTATTTAATCGCATTAGATAGCATTGGCACTAACAGGCAATCTTTCCAAAGCAGCTCTACTTCTGTTTGCACTGAAGAAGTCACATTTTTACATGATGTGATTAGGACCTTTTAAATGGCTGTGCTGAGAATTAGATTAATACTCCATAAATCCTATCTATAAGGGTAATCATATTCTGTGTATGCTGATACCAGTGTTGCTAATGCAAACATACAGTACAGGAACAGATATCCCTCAAGCTGTCTTTACCTTTCTCTGAATAATATAATGATTTTTCCTCTACCAGAGAGAGATCCTTAAACTACTACTTTAATGCAACTGAAGAATTAGAATTGCCTTGCAGAGCAGTTACTGGCAACTCCAATTTATGATGGATGCTCATATCTCCGGAAGAATATTTCCTCATCTTTTACAGATACTATGCATGTTAATTTTTGTGTGATATATGCCTTGTGTGGGAAAAACCATACTTTGCATTGTATTCTACCTCTTCATTATCTAAGACACATGGCTGGTTGACAGCATCAAGGGGAGTTATATGTTAAGGTAACTTATTCCTTTGGGATGGGAAAGTTCTTCAGCTTCTTTTATGGATATTTTAAGTTTTTACTTTCTTCCTGCTCCCAACTCTCAATCTCCATTCCAAGGTTCTGCAGCTCAGTCATTGTCGCTCCAGAAAAGGAGGACTGGGTGTGACTTTATTTGCACTTGTTAGCGATCAGGTCTTATTCTGTTACATACATACGCACACACAGTGAAGGAGCACCTGCCAATTTAGACAAGTCTTGATTAACATAAATATACATCTGACACAAGAGCAAAATAATTCCCCAAGTATTATCCCAGGAAACAACCCCAAATCATAGCATGATTTGTCTACATACATCATCAAATGATGCTCATTCTTCCTGAACATCAGCTCCAACAACGTGCATAATAGGGTCATGAAAACAATATATTCACATAAAATGACACCAATGTCAGCAATCACATGGATGACAGAGATTATCTGAATATTAAGTGTAAAGTATAATATATAGTGTGACCTCAAAGTAGCACCCTGGATCCTATATTCACCACTGTCATGTGATTATGGTATGTTTTGTACAGAGTATGCCTTGTGAGGTATCATTTAAGGAGTCTTGATTTGCTGAACATTGATATTCTGTTGGATTGTATGTACTGTCAGTGTATGTAAAATTATGAAGCATTGCTATATGTGTTACTGAAATACGTTGTGAGGTTGTAAGATGCTCAGACCCAGCCTTTCAGCTGCACCAAAGGAGCAGCTATCCCTGGCCAGACAGGTGTTGATGGCTCATCAAGAAAAATCTACTATTGCAGAGGCTTCTCAGGCTATGTCTACACTAGCACTTTTGTCAGTCAGGGGTGTGAAAAAACACACCCCTGACTGACATAATTCAGGATTCAGAGTGATAGCCATGTTAGTCTGTATCAGCAAAAAGATCAAGGAGTTGACTGTCCTTTGACTGACATAAGTTATACCAACAGAAGCGCCAGTGCAAACAGCTTGTTAGAGGTGATTTAATTCTGCTGATAGGAGAGCTTTTTCCTGTCAGCATAGAGCGGCTACATGGGAAACCTTACAGCAGCACATCTGTAGCAGTACAGCTGTGCCACTGTAAGGTCTCTAGTGCAGACGTAGCCTCAGAGAAGGTACGTTCATAATGGGGTAGCCTAACCCACATCCCAGCAAGGATCTTTCTAGCAGCTGAAAAATGTATAAAAGAGGAACAGTGATGACATCATTTGCCTCTCCCCCCCACATCTTAACACCTGGAAGATTGTCTGGAAGACAAAGACTTTGGTCCAAGGCTGGAAGGGAATCTACCTGTGGGCTGCCTGTAACATCTGTTTTGGTGCAAGACTGCTTGATTCCAATCTTGCTTAGTCTAATAAAGTTAGAATTTAGATTGCATTTCTATTTTTATGTAACCAACTTTGATCTCTGTGCCTACCATTTATAATCACTTAAAATCTATCTTTCTGTAGTTTAATAAATCTGGTTTATATTTTACCTAAAATGGGTGGGGCGGTGTTAAGTGCTTGGGGAATTTTAGCTCAGATTAACAACGGCTATTTTACATGTCCACTATCCTTTTGTCAGAGTGGTGAACTAATTAATGAGCTTGCACTGTCCAATGGAGTCTTGAGCAATGTAAGATGGTACATTTCTGAGTGCAAGGCTGGAGGCTGAGGCGATTGGCTGGTGCGTCTCTCTGTATGGGTTCGTCTACACTACGCGATTATTCCGATTTTACAGAAACGTTTTTTTAAAACAGATTGTATAAAGTCAAGTGCATGCGGCCACAGTAAGCACATTAATTCGGCAGTGTGCGTCCATGTACCAACGCTTGTGTCGATTTCCGGAGCGTTGCACTGGGGGTAGCTATCCAATAGTTCCCGCAGTCTCCCCCGCCCCTTGGACTGCTGATTGAATCCATGCCTGTGGCAAAAACAGTGTTTTGTGGTTGCCTTCTGCGGTACCGCCTCACCCCTCCCTCGTGAAGCAGCACGACACTTTTTCGCCTTTTTTCCTGGATTGAACATGTGCAAAACACCATAGACAGCAGCATGGTCCTGCTCACTCACGACCGCAATCGTGAGAACATTTGTAAACACCTCGTGCGATTCTCGTTAGTCTGATGCTGAACCAGGACCTGCAAACCAGGCGAGGAGGAGGCAGCTACCGCAGCGGGCAATTGAGTGATGAGGATGGATACAGAATTCTCTCAAACTGCGGGCCCCTGCACTTTGAGATCCCTGTAAGTCTAGGCAGGTTTTAGCCATTGAATGCCATTTTGGGCCGGAAACAAGCACAGACTGGTGAGACCGCATATTTTTGCAGGTTTGGGGATATCCAGTGGTTGCAAAACTTTCACATAGCATTATAGGGCAGCTTTGACATGACTTTAGTGATTGCTTTCCCTCCCTTGAAACACAGATACCAAGATGAGAGCAGCCTTACCAGTTGAGAAGCAAGTGGCAATGTCCCTCTGGAAAGCTTAGCAACACAGCAGCAGCTACAGTCGTCGGAATCACTTTGGAGTGGATTACTGTGAGGAGCCGTGCTGTGTGCAAGTAGCCACAAATTCATTAAGCTGTTGCTGAAACGTAGTGACTCTGAGAAATTGTTGGCAGTTCTATGGGTGATGGTTTTGCTGTAATAGATTCCGTACTGTGTGGGCAATAGACAAACCATATCTATCTTGCACGCGGAGACCAGGGCACCATTCATTAAACCGCAAGGGTACTTCTCATGCTTAAGCTCACATGGTGGGAAACACAACAGGACGTTTCACCCAGCTCCACGTGGGAATGACCGGAAGGTTCATGACGCTCAGCCTCTTCAGGAACGCTAATCTTGTTTAAAGGTCAGCAGGGGAATTACTTCCCAGAAAAATAACAGTTGGGATTGTTGAATTGCCTGTGTTTCCGTGGTGACTCCGCCTATCCCTTGATCGCCATGCTTCATGAAGCCATCACAGGCCGCTGACAGTATCAGGAGCTGTTTCATACAGGCTGAGAAGCAGAAAGAATGGGTGGCAGAATGTGCATTTTGCCATTTAGTGCGTGGGCACATTACTGACCTCCTACAGACCTAGCCAAATCAATGTCCCTCTTTTAATTGTTGTTGCTCAACAATCTCTGTCAGATAGGGGAGACCTTTTGGCGAGGTGGAGGCGAAGGCAATCACCTGGCCGTACTGATTATGCGCAGCAGACAGGCGATTAGAGACGCACACCAGGAAGCGGTTGCAATCAGAGGCTTTGAACGAGTTTCATCTGGGCAGGGTACGGTCTGACTGCTGTGTTTGTTTCCCCTTGATGACCTCTCCCCATGATTGACTCTTCCCTGTAAGCATCCCACCTGTCCTCCTTCATTCCAGCTTGTTCTAGGAATATAAGTCACATATCGTTTAAAACATAGTAATTCTTTATTAGTTCATTATTAAAAGAGGAGGAACTGACAAGGTAGGCCCAAGTGTGGTTTGGAGGAGGATAGAGGAGAAGTAAAGGCCACCTAAAAAAAATTCAAGACTAGTCAGCCTTTTGTGGCTATCCAGATGATGGTGGGTGCACGAAAGCCGATTCCCCACATGTTCTTAACAGTCGGGTGGGAGGATATGCGATATATTGTGAGGTGAGGGTGGGTTTGATACAGGGCGCACAGCACTCGGTGATCCTGCTGCTCTGTTCCCTGAATTCTCCACGATGTGTCAGAGGATTGTTGATCACGCGCGCCCCAGGGTTGCGGATACCCGCCACCGCTATCTTCTGCCTACACCTCTCTCTTCCTCCGCCACCATTCTCATCTCAAGCTCCTCCTGTCTCCGTTGAGTCCTCCTTGTCCTCACGCTTCAACTGAACGCATCTTTCCTGGATTTGATACCACCGTTCTTCCACTCATTTCCAGTTGGAAGGGGCTTCTTCTTGCGGTGTCACTTCCATGATTCCCGAGAACATTTCGTCTCGCAATCTTTTCTTCCACGCCGTTGTTAATAGCCTTTCGGGAGGGCAGTGGAGCTTTGAAAAATTTGCAGCTGTGAGGAGGAAAGAGAGAAGTATTATAAAAAATACATTTTAAGCAATCAGATTGCTATATTGCTCCTATTTCGGTTTGAACATACTAATTCACCTTAAGTAGGCACATGCTGATTTCCACTACCAGTATCTTTTGCCATCTTAATATGGAGTACCATGCAGCTCGGTGTTAGAGATCAGTCACAGACGGCGTTCCGAAGCAAGGAAATTCAGCTTGCATGCCTCCATGGTCGCCATTGGCTTTCGGCTTCGCAGCCATTCAATAAGATCACAGTCCCAAATCCAAAGCAATCCCGGTTCAGTGCCTGCTCATTTCCTGTAATGCACAGCAAACACCCCGCATCCCAGTTCTCGGGATATCCACTTGACCCCTCCTCCCACGCAGTGTGATCATGAAAGATCACGCTAGACCAAACCGAATAAAGCCTCATCCATCCACCCCTCCCTGCTTGCTACCGCAAGAAGATTTCTTTAAAGCAACAGGCAAACAGTCAGTAGGAAGGCATGTACTGTCCCCCCTTAATTAAATTTCCTGTATTTCACCTAGTTACATATAACAATATCACGTCTCCTGAGATAACACACGAGATAAGAATGGATTTTCTTGAATGCCAGGCAATCACGGGACCATAGTAGCATAGCTTGTCGATGCAGTGATACCTATACTTGCTACCATGCATGCGCTGTCAAGATGTCCTACATGAGTGACGGGAATACAGGCTCGCACCTGCCAGAAACCATTCCTGCAAAAGCTTTTGGAAGTACCTCCAGAAGAGCTTTCATGGGATGTCCCTGGAGGCTTTCCCATCCTCTCAACTTTAACAGACTTTTCCCATAACTCTATGGCCGCCGAGTGCATCCAATCCTCAGAGGCAATTAATTCATAAAAAACGCTTGCTTTAAAACCATTTATAACTTACAAATGTACATCACCAAAGATTGCTCCACGGCTTCATTTGTCTGGCGCAGTGCTTAGAGGGCTGGAGGTAATTCGTCTGAGAGTGAAAAGCTCCTGTGGGGGAAATGGAGTCTGCTGTGGTCTCTGCAGCCAGTCCTCTTCTTCCTCCTCACATCTTACCCGTCCGCAGACCTCAACATGCTGAGATACCCAACCCCACCTCATAATCCACGGACATGTGGTGGTAGGTAATGTGGCGGACCTCCCCTCCTAGTTACATGCATTGGCAGCTCACCGTTAGTTCAAGCGGCATTTTTGGCCCTGACCCCGGACTTCCATTTGCTTCTTTGATTCGGTAGCCTTGTTCTGAGCTCCTTAACTTTTCAATGCACTGCAGCTGAGTCCCTGGTGTGCGCCTCTCTGCATCATGCTTGGAAAATTTTTCAAATGTTTTTCATTCGTCTTTTGGATGATTCTGTTAGCACGACTCCTCTCCCCATATAGCATCAGATCCAGTAGCCTCCCGTAATCGTCCATGGTTGAGAGCTCGTTTTTCATATTCTCAGAGATGCATATTTATCCTGTTGCTGATGAGCGACTGCGTGGTCACCTGTGCTGCGTGAGCTCTCCACGCTGCCCAAACAGGAAATGAATTCAAAAGTTCGCAAGACTATTTCTGATCTTACCTGAGCCAGTGCATCCCGAGTTTCAGATGGCTTTCCGAGCAAAAGTACCATGATGCCTATGGAATACCACCGGACCACCAAATACCGTCTTTTGCACACTAACGTTCATCCAACATGGCAATACCGATTTCAGCGCTACGCCTCTCGTCGGGGAGGAGTACAGAAACCGATTTAAAGAGCCCTTTATATCGATATAAAGGGCTTTGTTGTGTGGACAGGTGCAGGGTTAAATCGGTTTAATGCTGCTGAATTCACTATAAACGCGTAGTGTAGACCAGGCCTAAGAATCATGAGTGGCTCAGGGAGCATTCATGCAATTTAGCTGGGTGTGGGGCTCCACATGCTGATAGCTTTGTGAGAGACAACCCAGGCTGGAGAGTTAAGGGAGCACAGCAGGTCCCACAGTTCCAGGTTGTACCCTGGGGATCCCATCACATATAGTTATTAGAATTTTATAATATAGTGACTGATGTGACAAAACCTTTACTCAATGAGTAACCTTTTCTCGCATGTCAAGGATGCCTCACAAGGTCAAAGGCTTACTGCAGGGGGACTTTAAATGACCTGGAAAGGGGAGGGGGAAGGAGTGGAAATGGCCCTGTGTCCTTTTTTAATTCTGCACAATGTATAAAGAAAACCTGAAAGATTTTTGTCCTTTAAAATATGTTTTTATATTAGAAATTCAGATCTTGGCTCCCCTGAAAAACTCTCAACTGGAGAACTAGAAATATTATAAGGTAAGGAACTGACCACTGAGCAACTGAGGTTATGCTGTGCCGCTGTAAGGTAAGTGGTGTAGCTGCTCTTTGTCCCTCCCGGTGACCAAATTAAACCACCCCTTACAAGGGTTGGTAGCTTCATCGAGGGGAGAGTGGCTCCTGCCAGCTAAGCACTGTCTACACCTGCACTTTTCTTCATTAAAACTTTTGTCGTTCAGGGTGGTGTTTCCTCACACCCCTGAGTGACAAAGGTTTTAAGGAGGAAAGTGCTAGTGTAGACAAAGTCTGCAGCAATGTTTACACTACACAGCTTGTAGTGACATGGCTGTGTTGCTACAGCTGTGCCACTAAAAGTCGTGAAGTGTAGCAGCTGTTTGTCAGATCTCCTGCGGACAAAAAACTTCCACCCCCAACGAAGGGCATTTGCATTGTCAGCAGGAGAGTGCTCCTGCTGACAAAGTGCTGTTCACACTGGTGCTTGTTGCTGGCAAAACTTTTGTTTTTGGGGGGAGACACCTCTGAAAGACAAAGTTTTGTTGTTCAGTTGCCAGTGTAGACCTAGCCTGAGAATCAGCCTATTTAAAGTGTTTCTACCATTTTTTTTATTAACATCCAGTTGACTGATGAATGCTTAAGAGAAATGAGAACTTTATTAAAGATTCATCCTCATCCCTTTAATTAAGATGGGAGAGCACACACATCTCTGATATCACCAAGAAGCTCTCTAGCAAAACCAGTGAAGACCAAATGTGACATTCCTAAAAAATTTACCTCACAAGATTGCAGGCTGGGGAACCTAAGTTTCATGAAAAAACCCTAAACATGATGAAGTAAAAAACCCAATTGGAAAAAAAATGCTTTGCAGGTCACCTAGTTCTTCCCACAGACTGTGTACAACAGCCATTGAAATGAATGGGAGATTATTGTATCTTACTGGGGGAAGATCAGGCCTTTTACTGTTAATTATATTTGGGATTATGTATTTCTTCACATCTGAATTTGTGGTTTAATTGTGTGTTTATGGAACTTATGTATGCAGTGTTTTTATTGCTATCACTTAAATCTGTAATGAATGAAAACATTCAAGGAGTTGACTCCTAATATATAAAAAAGAAGGGTGGAATTCAGTTTACATGTCATTCACATGACATTTTCATCTAACATGCCTCAGTCCTATAAAATACGACTTGTGCCAAAAACCTTATAGTAGATTAGAACCCTAAACATTACTGAAGAGTTTTAAATGTCAAGGTACATCATGAGGGACAAGATGGGTGAGAGTCCAATAAAAGATATTACAACTTCGGTTGGTGAGACAGACAAGCTTTTGAGCCACACAGAGCACTTCTCCTGGTCTGGGAAAGGTACTCTCAGCAAAATGCAAGGTGGAACAGATTGTTTTAGCGTAAGTAGTTAGCACATATTGTAATGGACCATTCAAGGTAGAGTGGTCCATTAACATCTCTGCAGTCATAGGACAAAAAGAGGGGGGGTATTGGGTTACAGCCGGGTTGTTGTAACAAGGCATAAATCTAGTATCTCTTTTCACTCCAGGAATTTTGGTGTCTAGCAGAATTTAAGTTCCCAGTCCATCTTTTGAAAGTCTTGTGCGAGTTTCTTTTGAGTATGGTTTGAGTATGGTTTCTATGGCCAGATATGATGGGTCTATGCGGGTTTATTTGTTTATGAATCTTGGAAGCATGTAAAGATCCCAGGGGTGGGTTGATGGGGGAGGAGTTTGTAGAGTTTCTCTTGAAGTTATTTGGGGAAGGATTTGATGATACCGTTTAGTTCCTGGGTGAATTGTGGTGAGGGCCCTTCTTTGAGTTTTTATACTAGGTGGTGTCAAAGAGTTGTCAGTTGGCTTCATTATTGTTGTCATCACAGTTGAGGAATTGGACTGCAATGGTACCTCCTTCATCTGCTGGTTTGATCACTATGTTGTGTTAACACTATCTGTGGGTGAACACTTTTCACAAAGTGATCACTCTATATCCAGTGTTGCCAACTCTCATTATTTTGTCATGAGTCTCATGATAATTGTTTTCCTTAAAGCACCAGCTCCTGGAGTCAAGTGGACATGTGATGATTTCAGCCTTCATTCTTAAAGAAAAAGGAAGTTTCTAGCCCTCATGGAGAAAGCTTCCAAACATGACCCCAGTGCACCCCCAAAGACTCAAAAAGGCAAATAAAAAAACAACAACAAATCTATTAGTTTTATAATCACACGATTTTTGGTGAGCCTGACTTGTGATTTCTGAACATTTGGGGTTGACAATACTGTATATCTGACCAACAGTCCTCATCCTGAAAGGAAACCTGCACAAAACTTTCAAAAGACAAGCCTGGGAGCTTAAATTAATTACTCTGCTCAAAATCACTAAAAGTCATTACACTAAAAATCATGGCCTGAACAGAAACACAGGATTTATGGCTTATTACAACAGTCCGTAATCCACTAACCCTCTCTTTTCGTGCTATAATTGCAGCGGTGTTCACGGGTCATTCTACTTTGAATGGTCCCCTACAATATGTGCTAACTAGTTATGGTAAGTATCAGAGGGGTAGCCGTGTTAGTCTGGATCTGTAAAAGCAGAAAAGAATCCTGTGGCATCTTATAGACTAACAGACGTTTTGGAGCATGAGCTTTCGTGGGTGACGAAGTGGGTATTCACCCAAGAAAGCTCATGCTCCAAAACGTCTGTTAGTCTATAAGGTGTCACAGGATTCTTTGCTAGTTATGGTAAATAATCTGTTCCACCTTACATTTTGCTTTGACACTGGGAGTATCTTTCCCAGACCTGAAGAAGAGAGGTCTGCGTGGCTCAAAAGCTTGTGTCTCTCACCATCAGAAGTTGGTCCAATAAAAGACATTATCTTACCCAGTTTGTCTCTCTAATATCTTGGGACAGACATGGCTACAACTACATTGCATGCAAGATACACAATGGTAATTTGCCTTTTGCATTTTACAGACCACTGTTTTCTAGCACTCTTTCCGCCAGCTTATCTGTAGTAAAAATACACCAGACAGTACAGCATTTTCTCTACATTTCATCAACTTTGTGACATGATCCCTGATTTTAAAAATATGAGAGGAATAACTATAATGTACAATATTAGTGAGGACATATACATTATGCATAATAGCGATTATTTATTTTGCAAAATCTATTTTGTGCTTTCATGCTACATAAAAAAGTCTCCCTTCCTGCTTTAATTCATAAACCAACAACCTAGTCAGGTCTCCTTGCTCATCTCTGGGGGAAAAAAACCAGCCTGAAGCAAAGAAAGTTTTTCCTCCTGGACTAGAAAGTGACAGCTTAAGTAATCAGAGGGGTAGTTAGCCAGTCAGTTGTCACAGGCAAAATGTGAACAGATGCCACAAGACCTCTCCATTAGTGTCTGATATCTGGCTGAGAAAATTGTAATCCTCAGGAGTAGAAGAGATTGACAGCTCTTGCTATAGCCAGGCATGGCTGCCAACCTTCCCTCACACAGCTCTGCCAATGCACCTCAGTCCTAACCTGCCAATACAGGGTCTGAACCTGGGTGCTGTTCTGATCTCTGTTTCTATGAGAAGAGTCTGCCCACAGCTCTGCTCAGGGGAGGCACGAAGGAAGTGAGGGCTACTGCCATTGCATCCTTCACCTTCTTTCTAGATCCCACAGAAACCCCGCAATGATGGCTCCAGATGAGGGAGGGAGTAGTGGGGAGAGGACTGGCTGCTGCCTGGTGTATGTTTTTGCTCCCCAAACCATGTGGCAAGGTGACATATATTAGGGGCGACTGACCACACACCTGGTAGTCTGCCTTGCTCACTTGGCAGGTGTGGTCAGAAGAGCCTTTGGAAGTACGGCTCCAGTACTGAGAACTGCTGGGTTAATTGCCTGAGTTTCAATAATTTCAGTAGGTATGAGGGGCACATCCTGCCCCAATGCAGCAATATTAACAAAATCTTGTAAATTTCATCTCACCTTCCTACATGGGAACAACCCATATAGGAGAGAATGGGGCCTACAGGGACAGAAATAGATACAGATTTTGGTTCACGTAATGGGTTTGGGCCTGCCCTTTGATACCTGTTCATATATAGCTGTGTATCTTCTTTTCCGCAGAGGTAAATTTAATAAAACTTTTTTTAAAATGGACTTTCAGAAAACATATTAGTTTAAAAGAAATCCTGAGTTACCACATCCCCATTGAGTCAACATTACAGTTTAGAGAACGGTGCTATTTTCATATCCACAAGAGGGACCTTGTAAAGCACTAAGGATTTAAGTCCTCCCTGAGATGCACATTTGTGGCTCCCATTGTTTCCAACAGGAGTCTCACATGCACATCTGAGGGCAGAATTCGTCTTTAAATATGCAAAAGAAAAGGAAGAAATTTGGCTTTAAGATTAAGAAAATAAGCAACAATGCACCAGCCAATGCAACCAGCAGTACGTGAAAGAGGGCTGGGTGCCTGGGAGATGAATGAAGATGATCTGGATCCTCCCCTTACATGAAGTTTCATCTGGAGATACAATTTTAAAAGTGCATCTGCTTGAAGCATGACAGTAAGGCCTGGTCTACACTAAAAAGATGGGTCTACTCAGCTACGTTGTTCAGGGCTATGAAAAATCCACACCCCTGACCAATGTAATTAAGCTGACCTCACCCCCAGTGCAGACAGCGCTAGGTCGACAGAAGAATTCTTCCGTCGACCTAGCTATGGTACCTTTCAGGGAGGTGGATTAACAGCACTGATAGGAGAACTCCTCTCGTTGTGCCAGTGAGTGCCTACACTGAAATGCCACAGCGGTGCAGCTGTAGCTGTGCCACTGAAGGATTTTTGGTGAAGACATAGCCTATGGCCTGACCGACCCATAAACTTGCACCACTTTAATTAAACCATTGCAGCACACCTATGTGTGGACATTCTTATTTCAGTTTTAAAGTAGTTTATTTCAATTTAGTTTAAACTTATTCCTAAACAACTTAGGCTCAACTGCAATAACGCTGGTTTAATTTGAAATGGGTGTCCATAGTCTTTGGCGTTAGTTTGACTAAAACAGTTTAAAAATCACATTTTAAAGAAAGCCAGTGTAGCTACGCATACAGAAGCACTTGTTTTGGATTAACAGTGCCCTATTTTGATTAGAATGTAGGTCACTAAAAATCTCTATTTAAATTACATCACAACACAGGGCTCTCATTGTGAAATAAGGCCTGGCCTTCTCCTAAAATGTAGGTCAACCTAGATACATTGCTCAGGCCTTTGAAAAATTTCATGCCCTGGGTGCTGAATTAGGTCATGTCCTCCTCCTTCTATACCATACCATACTCCATACTATACCATACTCCATACGCCATACCATACTCCATACTTTCACTGAAAGTTAAAGAACATAACTAGAAGGTCACACAGTCTGTAGCTTCTGTAGTCTGAGCTTATTGCACACATGGGGGCTCCTTGAATCCCTCCATAAGATCCTTGTGTGTCACCTTCCTATCCCACTCTATTTCAGGCACTCTCTCCAACACCTTCCCTCACATCTTGGAATCTGTGCGTCTTCTATTCCACTCTCTTCCACATAACAGTGGTGCTGTGAGTCCATCATGTGTGTCCCCTATTCCCTCTTCCATCAATACTAGGCTCACTCATCCTCTCCAATGCCAACTAGGGGTTCTCTATACCCTCCCATTCCCCCATTTCCTCCATTCCAGGGGCTCTGTGTTCCCCCATTACCTCCTTCCACCTATGCACCCTCTTCCCGCTTCTCCCCCACCATTCTTATTTCTTTTCTTTCTGCCTGGGAGATGAATCATTCAGGGTGTCAACATGTTACTCGCTGTTGGGAAGATGAGCATGGCTGATAAGGGGCGGGGTGGGGGTGTCTTATGCTTGAAGGTGTTAATGACTGACTGCCATAATTAATAGCCAAGTTGGTAGGCTATGTCTACGCTAAAGAACATACAGTGGCACAGCTGTACCGATGCACTCCTGTAAGGTCTTTCATATAGCCGCTCTACGCTGATGGGAGAGAGCTCTCCTGCCAACACAATTAATTCACCCCCGACAACCAGCAGGAGCACACTACCACTTATGCCAGCATAATCTATGTCACTCAGGGAGGTGGCATATCGACATAGTGTAGACATAGCTTTAGTCTATAGACAATTGCAGACCTGGGTCAGCTAAGCAATGCCAGGGGCTCTGTGTGTGTCCCGTTTCCTCCCACCAGTTTTCTGGTTTTCACCAAAATGAATAGAGTTCTGCCCTCTGATGTCTAGAGCATTCCCTTGGCCCAAATAGTGACAAATCAGAGGAATTCAAAGGAAAGCAACAAAATAATTAGGTACCTGGAGGGACTGATTTATAAAGGAAAATTAAAAGAGCAACATTTTCTTAGCTTGCTAAGCAGCAACACATTTTGGAATTGATGGGATGTGGTATTCAAAAGTTATTGCATTACATCCAGATACACAACCAGACAAATACCATCAAGCTGAGAGCAGTACCTCACTTCACTCAGTCAACACAGATTAATCTGAAGCAGTGAGATGGGGTTGCTGTCCAGTGTTTTTGTGATTGGAGAACCTCAATCTATTTGGTAAGGCTGGTGCTCCAAGCCATGGAGAGAACACCAGGCAGTAGCCAGAGGTAAACAAAGCAGTTTAACAGAAAATAAACCACAACTCAACACTTGTGTAACCAGTGCCAGACAAGAGTGTTTAACCAACAGCAGTGTAGGATTATTTCCTAAACTTACAACGTATTTTTGAGTACTTTGGTCTGGTCTGGTTTTAATTTTTCAAATTTTGGGGACTCCACCCCTTCTCTTAGGAGATTGTCAACAGCCTAATAGTGATCTCCTTTGTGAGCTTTTTTCTGATATTTATCTTGAAATCTCCCATTCTTCATTTTATCCCTTTATTTTTAGTTATATCCCCTTCTATCAATCGAATTTATTGTTTACTACCTTAAGGCACACACCTTTTTAAATAATTGTGGATAGTTATCTGGGCCACCCTTAGTTGTTGCTTAGCAAGATAAAAAATGACTTTTTTTTTTTTTTAAACTTTCCTTATAAATCAGTCCCTCCAGGCCTCTAATTACTTTTGGTGCTTTTCTACGAACATTTCCTGATTTGTCACTATTTGTGCCAAATCCTGCCCGTCTTACACAAATCTCCTGTCTGCTTCACTGGAGCATTTTATAAATTGATCAATCCATTAATAAATTTGGCCCTCTTCCTATTGCTAAGGCACCTAGAAGAAAGGCATAGTTTTAGCTACTCAGGTACCATAGGTGTACAAAGGTATATCTAGATCAGTGGTGACCAACTGGTCGATCACAATCGACTGGTCAATCCTCGAGGATCTCCCAGTCAATTGCCATCTCCGGTGGCACAGTGGAGCTGCCATAAGACAGTTCCCTGCCTGCCCTAGCCCCATGCCACTCCCAGAAGAGGCCCTGGAGGCGGGAGGGAAGGGGTCTCCCTCCGTGCACTGCTCCTGACTGCAAGCACCACCACCCCCAGCTCCCACAGGCCAGGGATGGGGAGCTGTGGCCAATGGGAGCTGCAGGGCAGTGTTTGCAGAGAGCGGCAGCACATGCAACCACGTCCACCCGCCCCTGCACCAGAGGCTGCAGGGGCGTGTTGGTCTCTTCTGGGAGCTGTTTGGGGCTGGGATAGGCAAGGAACCTGCCTTAGCAGCAGCCATACTCCACTGCCAACCGGGAGCTGCCAGAGGTAAGTGCTGCCCGGGGGGACGCTGCACCTGAGTCCCCTCCCGAGCCAGCACCCTGAATCTCCTCCTTCATCCCAACACACTGCCCTAGCCCAGAGTCCCCTCCTGCACCCAAACTCCCTCCCAGAGCTTGCACCCCTCATCTCCTCCTGCACGCCAACCTCCTGCCCCAGGGTCAGCCCGAAGCCTATGAACACACTGCAAATCTCTTGACCCCAGTCCAGAATCTGCACCCAAACTCCAACCCCTACCCTAGCCCAGTGAAAGTGAGTGAGGGTGGAAGAGAGTGAGTCATGGAGGGGGGTGAAATGGAGTGAGTGGGGTGGGGCTTTGGGGAAGGGGCGGGGCCTCAGGAAAGGGGCAGGGTAGATCCTGGATTGCCCTTACATTCAAAAAGTGATTTTGGGCATAAAAAGGTTGGAGATCACTGATCCAGATTATATTTAATTCATTTTCTCTTCCTTAATTATTTATTCATATACATTGGAAGGGCTCCCGGGGATAAATATCAGCTACCATTGTTTTGCTTGTGTTTTACAAAAGTTATCTCCAGACAGTCCTCTTTCCCTGCATTCTCCTAGTCCTGAGCCAATTTCTTCCCTTCTCTGATAAAACTTTTAGGTCCCAATCCTTCACACACTTAGGTTTAGCCAACACTAGAAAAGGTGTACTGTTATAACTGTACTGACAACTCCCTCTGGTGTAGACACAACTTCCACAGGCAAAAGTGTGCTTTTGCCAGTATTGTTTATACCAGTTCTCTGACCAAATAAGCTACCAAAAAAAAGCCATTTTTTGCCAGTATAACTGCATCTCAACTAGGGCTTTTTCTTTTATAGAAATATCATTTAAAATTCACACCCTAAGTGACAGTATATCGACAAAAGTTTTTAGTGTAAATTTGGCCTTAGACTATGTCTTGACTGTGAAGAGAGATGGGTTCTTTACACTGAAGCTTTGTTTACACTTCACAGCTTTTAGCGACATGACTGTGTCGCTAAATGTTGGGCAGTGTAAATGCTGTTTGTCTGTACCTCTGCCAACAAAATACTTCCACCTCCTACAAGCGGGGTTAACGTTGTCGACAGGAGAACACTCCTGCCAACAACGAGCCATTTACAGTGCCACTTGCTGTGGCAAAACTTTTGTCTTTCGAGGGCTGGGAGAAGGACTTCTTTACGCACCTGTGAACAACAAAAGGTTTTGTCGTTCAGTTGGCAGTGTAGACAAAACCTAAGATAGCTAACTCAAGTTACACATAAATACATAACCCAAGTTAGCTATCTTGATATAAAATCCTAGAGGAGACAAGGCAGAGGCAGTTTTTATCTCAGTGTACATCTATATTCCAGAGACTATATCGGCATAGCTATGTCAGCATGACTCTCTAGGGTAGATATGGCACACACTAATGGAGGGAATTTTAATGCAAGTGTAGAAACACCACCTCCCCCAAACGAAGTTAGCTATGTCATTGGAAGCATTCTTCAGTTGACATAGTTGTGCCTACACTAAGGGTTAGATTGGCATAAATATGTTGGTCATGAGGGTGATTTTTTTCACACTCCTGACCCACAGAGTTATCTCAACATACCTTTTTAGGATAAACTAAGGGCATCATGGAGCAAGTCCTCAAGGAATCAATTCTGAAGCACTTAGAGGAGAGGAAAGTGATCAGGAACAGTCAGAATGGAGTCACTAACCTAATTGCCTTGTATGACGAGATAACCGGCTCTGTGGATGAAGGGAAAGCAGTGGACGTGTTATTCCTTGACAGGCGGAGAGATATCTCAGTGGTTTGAGCACGGGCCTGCTAAACCAGTGCTGTGAGTTCAATCCTTGAGGGGGCCATTTAGGGATCTCAGGAAAAAATCTGTCTGGGGATTGGCCCTGCTTTGAGCAGGAGGTTGGTCTAGATGACTTCCTGCGGTCCCTTCCAACCCTGATAGTCTGTGATTAGCAAAGCTTTTGATACAGTTTCCCACAGTATTCTTGCCAGCAAGTTAAAGAAGTATGGGCTGGATGAATGGACTATAAGGTGGATAGAAAGCAGGCTAGATCATCAGGCTCAATGGATAGGGATCAATGGCTTTATGTCTAGTTGGCAGCCAGTATCAAGCAGAGTGCCCCAACGGTTGGTCCTGGGGCTGGTTTTGTTCAATATCTTCATTAATGACCTGGAGGATGGGGTGGACTGCACGCTCAGCAAGTTTGCAGATGACACTAAACTGGGAGGAGTGGTAGATACACTGGAGGTTAGGAATAGGATACAGCGGGACCTAGACAAATTAGAGGATTGGGCCAAAAGAAATCTGA
>NC_133770.1:24913992-24916662 GCF_003597395.2 Chelonoidis abingdonii | reverse complement strand
GGGGATTTGATAGCTGCTTTCAACTGTCTGAAAGGAGGTCCCAAAGAGGATAGGTCTAGACTGTTCTCAGTGGTAGCAGATGACAGAACAAGGAGCAATAGTCTCAAGTTGCAGTGGGGGAGGTTTAGGATGGATATTAGGAAAAACTTTTTCACTAGGAGGTTTGTGAACCACTGGAATGGGTTACCTAGGGAGGTGGTGGAATCTCCTTCCTTCGAGGTTTTTAAGAACAGGCTTGACAAAGCCCTGGCTGGAATGATTTACTTGGGGATTGGTCCTGCTTTGAGCAGGGGGTTGGACTAGATGACCTCCTGACGTCCCTTCCAACCCTGATATTCTATGATTCACGTCTACACTACAAACTTTTGCCAATGCAAGTTATGTTGGCATAAAGCTGCCACAGTTAGGATAGCACTCGTGTGCATGCATACTTGCCTCCTTGTGTCAGCATTGTGTATACTCACCAGGAGTTCTTGTTTTGATGCACAGTGCAGGTAGATATCCCAGTGTGAAACTCACCACTGTCCAGCACATTATTTTTTGGGAAATTTGGCACTACATGGTGGGGCAGAAATGAGTTGTGCAGGGGTGACTGGGACTACATGGTCAAGATTCCATCATGCAACTTTTTCCACCCCATAATGCCATCTCTATCTCATAATTTTTGTACCTATTTCAAAAAACCCATGACCCCATGTTGGACTTGTTGCTGTCTGCTATTTCCAACAGAAACATGGAACCTGCATAGCTCTGCACTATTGTCATGAATGTTGTGAGCACAAGAATCAGAATCCTCTGGTATTTGCAGAGTCACAGGGAACATGACCATTTGCTGGAGGGCAGATTGCAGTGGGACATAGTGAGAACCAATTCAAGATTGTTGGTGAAGTTCATGGAGCAGCTGCAAACAGTGGAGTGCCACTTCTGGACCCAAGAAATGAGCATTGCCTGGTTGGATCGCATCATCATGCAGACTTGGGATGACGAGCAGTGGCTGCATAATTTTTGGATATGCCAGGTCACATCCGTGGATCTGTGTGACAAGCTCTCCCCAGCCCTCCAGTGCAGCGACACCAGAATGAGAGCTGCACTGAGCTATCAGTGGGAAATAATTTTGGAGTTGGAAAATCTACTGTGGGAGCCATTCTCATGCAAGTGTGCAGGTCCGTTAGTCCCTTCTTGCTATTCAGGACAGTGACTCTCAGCAATGTGCAGGACATAATGGATGGCTTTTCAGCTATGGGGTCCCTGAACTGCAGTGAAGCGATAGATGGCATGCATATCTCTATTTTGGCACCAGACCACCCTGGCATAGAGTACATCAACAGAAAGGACTATCTTCTCTGGTTTAGCAAGCAGTGATAGATGACCAGAGATGCTTCACTGACATCAGTGTTGGCTGGTCACAGAAGGTGCATGATGGTCACACCTTTAAGAACACAGGACTTTTCAGAAAGTTACAAGCAGGGACTTTTTCCCAATTGGAAGTATACCAGTGGTGATGTTGAAATGCCAGTAGTGGCGCTGGGAGAGTCACCGTATCTCTTACTCCCCGGCTCTGAAGCCGTACACTGGCCACCTTGACAACATCAAGGAAAGATTCAACTGTCAGCTCAGCAGGTGCAGAATGACAGTCAAATGTGCTTTTGGTAGGCTGAAAGGGAGCTGGTATGTTTACTTACAAGTTTGGATCTCATTGAGAAAAATATCCTAATGGTTGTAGCAGTCTGCCACAGGCTGCATAATATCTGTGAAGAAAAGGGAGGAAAGTTCCTGCCAGGGTGGAGGTTGAACAGCCAGACACAAGGGCTATCAGAGTTCAGTGCGGAGTCCTACAGCTCAGGGAAGCTGTGAAAGAGCACTTTAACAGAAAGCCAGAGTAATACATTGTGGTGTACTGTGCTCTACCTGGCCCTGCTGTTTGGGGGCCTCTTACAAATTGTGTGGTGCTTAGTACACATCTATGAATAAGACATTGTCAATGCACCTATTAATTTTGTGGCATTACTGTACATTGTATGATGATTACATTGTGTTTGTCATTGGACCCATGAGTTGTGTCACATAGTACAATACTAACTAGGTGGGTGCTTTCACTACCGTTCAGCATTCTGCAGCATAGGTTGGGAACTTATAAAGATTAATTATTTTCCAAACAATAGTCTTTTACTGAGTAACAGAAACAGTAAAAAAAAAAAAAAAAATTCTGAGCAAGTTAAAAGCAAATACATTAAAACCTTAATAAATGTACGTAACAGAGCTTAAAGAAGGGAAAAGAAGAGTCATGTCCATTTTAGCTGCACATACATCAACCGTGGCTCTCACAGATTAGTGTATGTGAAGCTGAGGTTGTCCTAAATGTCCCCCAGTGTGGAGTGGTAGGGGATGCAACGCTTGATGCCACATGGAATGCTGAGGAGGGGCGAAAGGGGTGCTATGCTGGAGTTCTCTATGGACTGTGAAAGGAGATGAGCCTGGGATTGTTGAACCTATAGGTCAGGGGTCAGCAACCTTTCAGAAGTGGTGTGCCGAGTTTTCATTTATTCACTCTAATTTAAGGTTTCACGTTCCAGTAATACATTTTAATGTTTTCAGAAGGTCTCTTTCTATGTCTATAATATATAACTAAACTATTGTTGTATGTAAAGTAAATAAGGCTTTAAAAATGTT